>NC_141037.1:4160000-4315000 GCF_052040795.2 Danio rerio
ATTTATTTTACCTATTTTTTATTTTTATTTTATTTTATTCTATGTTGTTTGGTCTTGTAAATAAATTGCTTATTTTTTATTTTTATTTATTAATTTAATTTATTCATTTTAATTAATTTATTTTTAATAAAATTTTATATACTTTAATTTAAAAAAGTTTTGTTTTATTTTTGTTTAATTTAATTTGATTCAGTTTATTTTTTATTCAATTTTATTTTATTTTATTTTATTATTTTATTTTTATATTAGCCCCCTCAATTACTACTTATTTATTTAATCTGATTGTTTACAAAACAAATCACTGATATTTAACTTGCCTAATTATCCTAACTAGTCTAGTTAACCCAAACAACCTAGACTTTATATTTTGTCGAATGTAATTTAAATAATATCCCAAATTGAGATTTAAGTTGTAGCTATACAAGTTGTATGTATAAGTAGTATAGGTGTAAGTTGATGAAATAGAAAAGAGCAGTTGTTTGTAGATGTTTGTTAATTTATTCGTTTTTTTTTATTAAATTATTTTAATTTGTTTAGTTATTTTTATTTATTTATTCATTCACTTATTTTATTTATTTATTTATTTATTTATTTATTTATTTATTTATTTATTTATTTATGTCCTTGTCAAAACATCATATTTTAGAGCTCTGTTCATTTGTGCAGAAATATTGCAGTGTTAATATTGCAAATAAGAGAGGGGATTCAATTAAAAATAGCTTTTAGTACATTATATTCTGGGGGAGATCCATTATTATTCAGACTTTATTAGCTTTTCTCACAGCTCCATCTACTGGCCAAAAACTATTTCATCAGCAAACTGGATTATTACAGTATTTGACTTCATGTAACTGTACGTATTATTACAATCTATTACAATCAGTAAGTCATTTTTTATTATGTAAAATGTTATTAACACAGATTTTTTTAGAGTGTGTCATTCCAATTATTTTTTAGCAGTATGTCTGTTCATTATTGTTTTATGCATTTTATTTAGTTTGTATTTTAGTAGGCTACATCTAGTAAATCTAAGTTGAAAACTAGAGCTGATTTATTTTAAACTAGATGAAATAAAATAAGTTTCTGAACACTAGGTTGATTTTTCTGCTTCAGAATGTAATATTTGAACACATTCTGGTACACTTTGAGTGCAGACGTCTACAAACACAAACTGACTTAAAGGTTTTAAACACAGATGTGAAAGTTTCAAGGTGCAAATGAGCAAAATAATAATAATAAAATAGTTTTTATATTTATTTTTAGATCTGTATGTGCTGTAGTTTCCTTTTTTTTTTAGTGTATGTCCTCTTTAGTCTGCAGTTCCTGAACCATTGTGTTTGTATTGAAATTCTGCCTGTGTTTGAGTAAACCTCTGTTCTGCCATTATGTAAACTCCACAGAGAATTGCCTTCTGACCCAGCCGGGACTTAAACCAACGACCTTTTTACTGTGAGGCGATTTCCATAGTATATATATTTATTTATATATACATATGTATAGTTGAAGTCAGAATTATTAGCCCTCGTTTATTTTTTTCCCAATTTCTGTTTAACAAAGAAAAGATTATTTTTTTCTAAACATAACAGTTTTAATAACTCTAATAACCAATTATTGTGAACTAATTATTTTATCTTTGCCAAAATGACAGCCCATAATATTTGACTAGATATTTTTCAAGACACTTCTATACAGCTTAAAGTGACACTTAGAGGCTTAACTAGGTTAATTAGGTTAACTAGGCAGGTTAGGGTATATAGGCAAGTTATTGTATAACAATAGGGATGTAACGGTATCAGAATTTCACGGTGCGATAATACCTCGGTATGAATGGCACGGTGCGGTATTTTTTGAATAATTTTTAGGAAAAACAAAACTAATGAAAAGACTCGAAAAAAGTGCCAAAAGTGTTTATTTACCTTAGCACTGAACATATCAATGACAAACAAATTAGCCATCTATCTGTAGGTTTCGAAACAGGAACTTCAATTTTAATAACAAAAAACTATTAAACCATATAAAAAAATTAAGTTTCAATTTAGTATTGCTGAAAACTCCTCACATTCAACATTTAATCACCCACTAAGATAGAGATGGGTTTTTTAAGGAAAATGATCATATAACTATAATCTGGTGAAAGCTGGGATCTCTGGGCATGTCCACTGCAACAGAAAAAACCCTCTCATTTGGGACTGAGGTTTCTGTGACAGAGAGATGTGATTTAGCCAAGGTTGACAGCAGTGGGTAACGCTGTGCATTGTCTTTCCACCACTTGAGAGGACCAGCCATGAGTGAGATAGAGGTCTCTTTGCGAGTCTCTTTACAGATAGAGGTCTCTTTACAAGTCAATGTCTGCATCAATCTGAACAGTGTGCTGTGTTCTGCAGTCCCCATGACTGTTTTTAGTCGTATTCCCCGACTTGTATTTCACCACAGTCTGGCAGTGCCTGCATGCTGTTTTTTTCTTTGTCTGTCACCTTTTCTCCTTTTTCATATCTTTTTAGAAAGAAACCGAAATGCTTCCACAGATCCGATTTAAAACCCGCTTTAGGTTCGATCATTTTAGGTCAGGTTTCTTCCCCGCTACTAGCAGCACACTCCATTTCCACATTACTGGATCTGTAGTAACAACAGACCGCAAAGGATGATGGCCACGCCTGGGCTGATGGGAATTGTAGTTCCCGCTACCTCCCGTTCGCTTCATTCGCCTGAGCAAACTTTTCTCAGAAATATAGATTTATTGAGTCATGCGCCTACGGTAATATTGAAAAAAAATTACTATTGCGGTATGACGGTATTCACAATATTGTTACATCCCTATATAACAATGGTTTGTTCTGTAGACTATCGAAAAAAAAAATGTAATATGGGCTAACAATGGGCTAATAATTTTGACCTAAAAATGTTTTTTAAAAATTAAAAACTTTTATTCTTATTTTATTTGTAAAGTTTTTATTCTATCGGAAATAAAACAAATAAGACTTTCTCTCGAAGAAAAAAATATCAGATTAAGTCAATAGTTTCAGCTTTTTTTTAAATATCTCCTTTTTGGTGTTTACCAGAAGAAAGAAACTCAAAACAAGTTTAAAACCACTTGAGGGTGTGTAAATTATGTGAACATTTGCATTTTTTGGGTTAACTATCCCTTTAAGAGATGCTCGTACATCATAAAACTTAGGGCTCTATTTTGACAATCTAGGCGCAAAGTCCAAAGCGCAGGGCGCAAAAGCATTGAGGGCGTGTCCGAATCCGCTTTTGCTATTTTAACGACGGAAAAATACGATTTGCACCGCAGCAAATGGTCTAACAGGGTTGAGCTTATTCTCTTAATGAGTTCTGGGTGTGTTTTGAAAATAAACCAATCAGAGTCTCATCTCCCATTCCCTTTAAGAGTCAGTTGCGTCGCTCCATGGCGCATTTGCTATTTACATGGCGACTTTGTAAGTGGAAAACTGAGCATTTCACTTGCAAGAAAACAGTTAAACAGACTATCTGCAGCTTCAACTACAACTTTTACTTGAGCTGCAACTTCAACTATATATGTTGTTGAACATGTTTCCTTTTCATTTGGTTAATTTTTGGACGGAATAATCAATGGTTTTGCTTATTCAGCAGTTAAGGAAATGGAAGAAAAAATTGTCCCTTAAGTTCCTCATTCCTTAGAACCAATCCAAATGGAAAAACCAAACCTTTTTTCAATGCTCAGGACGTGATGGAGATTATCAGATTTAAAGCAGATGACTATCTTATTGTTCCCTCAACTTCCCAGTCTCATCTTTTCTTCTGACAGTCTATTCAAAGACAGAAAGCATTACTGAGTAAGAGTTTGTATTATTACAGTTTTTCTCAGTCGCTTTGGTGCATTTCTCACAACAGTTAGTGCAAACTGCAAAACCTAGCTGATAACCTGCAAAAGCGCATCACATGCTCAAAATGGATAGTTCATTCCTCAAAAGCAAGTATTCATGTCAATCAAAGTGTCAGTGTCATCAAAATGAAGAGTCCTGACACCATTGTTTATAAACAAGATAGTCAAATGGCTTTGTCATGTTTTCAATATGAGTTTACTCTGTACGTTTTTTCAATGCAAAAAAGTCAGATGTTGGTGACACTTGCTGAAAATGCTCAAGACAGCACTATAGACTATTTGCACAGCCATTTGAAAACTACAGTAAAGTTGGACATCACTGCATTTAGTGAGTTATCTGAGTACAAGACACTGAATATGTATGTTTCACATTTTTACTCTGCATTTGATCCTAATTTATTCACAGCATTATGCAAAAGTATAAACACACCCTTATTTACAACAAACATAAACTCCCTTTGGGTTGAGCTGTGCACAACTGTAAACAATATTGCAGTACATATCGGAACTGAACCTGCAACATACACAGGTCTGTAAATCATTCATCAAATTGTTCAATTCTAAAGACATTTTCAGGAAAATAAAGATTTACATTTATTTTATAAAGTTTGCTTGACCGATTTGACATCACGTTCAACATTTTTGTATGCAATGACTCGAGTAATGAAATAAGGACTGTTAGTTTTATATGGATTGACTATTCAGCATTTACAAGTTTAGTTCATTTTGACTGACATGACATAAGCAAATGATAATGTTATAAATTGCAGAGAGTTGAATGAAAGCAATTGATGCATGTCCGAAAGCATTTGCAATTTGTTGAAAGGAATGAGAAACTCCTACTAGGATGTGCACAAATGACTAACTGTTTTAAGAAATGCATGACCTATTGTGCAAATGTAAATAGTGTTGTGAGAAATGCACCAAAGCCACTGAGAAAAACTGTAATATGTTAGAGCTTAGTTCACCCAGAAATTAAACTTCTGATATCAATTACCCACACTTGATTTAAACCTTTACGGGTACTTTTCACGGCTAAACTGACATTGGGCGGGTTAATGAGACCAATGCCAAAGACAGTCGTTCCGGCACGTTACGGAGTCGTTCCATACATTTAGACTGAACAAACTAAAAAAAAAAAAAGATTTGTAATGTTTGCAAACCTCATGTTTATTTTATTTTTTTACAAGCATTAAATCAGTAGTTATATCTCTCAATATTTACTGTGTAAAACAGTAATGTGTCAATCCATGTATTTTGGCCTGAATCCTGCTACAGTAGAAGGCTCGGCTCATAAATAATGACATTTGCGCTGTATTTAAATATTGACCTGAGAGTCATAAAGTTGCGTCACACCTGGATCTGCAGGTGGAGTCAGACTTTGAAAAGCCACAAACCTCCTCTTGCTCTGTGCTTTGTGGAGGACGGCGTAATCTTTCAGCTGCGCTACAGACGAAAGGTAGGTTTTGTTATTCATGTCATGTTGTTGGCAGCTTTTTATCCATTGAAATTCTCATATATTAGAGTTCAACTGACATGCAAATGTTGTTCAGAGCTGTGCTGTAGTTCAGTCATTTACATGCACTCATAGGCAGGCTTTTCATGCAAATCTGCGTTTTTTTTTAACTGAAGTAGAAATGCTACAATAAGGATTTGTTAATTTATTTACTAAAATAAACAAACAATGAATAATACCTTTACTACAGTATTCAATCATCTTTGTTAATGTTAATGAAATTAAATTGTTCTTGTTGGATTTTATGAATTCACAGTGAATGAACTAATGTTAACAAGCACAACTTTGGATTGTAATTAGTGCTGGACAAAGATCACGATTAATTGAATATAATGTATATGTCTATATGAGATTAATTGCACATATATGTGTGTATTGTAAATATATAGTGTGTAAATTTGCTACACATATACATAGATACAAAACTTCATATATATATATATATATATATATATATATATATATATATATATATATATATATATATATATATATATATATGAGTGACGTGGTGGCGTAGTGGGTAGTGCTTACGCCTCATGGCAAGAAGGTCACTGATTCGAGCCTCGGCTGGGTCAGTTGCCAATTTTTGAGTCAGTTTGCATGTTCTCCCTGCGTTTGCATGGGTTTCCTCCGGGTGCTCTGGTTTCCCCCACAAGTCCAAAGACATGTGGTACAGGTGAATTGGGTAAGCTGAATTGTCTGTTGTGTATGTGTGTGAATGAGTGTGTATGGATGTTTCCCAGTGATGGTTGCAGCTGGAAGGGCATCCGCTGCATAAAACATATGCTGGATAAGTTGCCGGTTCATTCCGCTTTGGCGACCCCTGATTAATAAAGGGATTAATTCGAAAAGATAATGAATGAATGACATTTAAAGGCTTAACTAGGTTAATTAGGTTAACTAGGCAGGTTAGGGTAATTAGGCAAGTTATTGTATAACGATGGTTTCTTCTGTAGACTATCTAAAAAAATATCTTAAAGAGGCCAATAATTTAGAAGTTTTTAAAACTAAAATTTTTAAAAACTGCTTTTATTCTAGCCAAAATAAAACAAATAAGATTTTTTCCTGAAGAAAATTATTATCAGACATACTATGAAAATTTCCTTGCTCTGTTAAACATTGTTTAAGAGATATTTGAAAGAAAAAAAATTGAAGGGTGTATATATATATATATATATATATATATATATATATATATATATATATATATATATATATATATATATATATATATATATATATACACAGGGCTTTACATTAACTTTTTTGATCACCAGCCACAGTGGCTAGTAGTTTTCCAACGTTACTAGCCACTCTGCATTTTCACTAGCCACAATTTTTTTGTTGGGAAAATATTTTTATATGCATAAATATGACTTTGACATGCTAAAATTACTTGATTTAGATTTTGTGTTATGTCCACATGCCTTCTCATTCATTTCACATTTTGTGTGTCGCGTATGAGCAAATGGGTCATGGTTTCATAGTGTGCAATTAGTTTTGATTTCACATCACTTTTCAGAACTCAAAATGAAGGATTTACCTAATCTCTGACCACTCCAAACAATAATTATTTCTTTGCCACAAATTTTAAATGTGTCAAACAAGCTAAATATAGCTGTATACTATACTTTTGTTTTAACTAAACCTTTCTTTTTTAAAAAAACAAAACAAAGAAAAACAATTGACTTTGAAAAATAATTACTGTCTTGTATCAAAAATATTCAGAGTAATCTGTCCTCGCTAAAGGTCTCTCAGATCACCAGATGACTACACAAATGGAGAGTTAAACTCATATTAAAGCAAATGTTGTTAAACAAAAAAAAAGATAATTAAACCATATAAGCAAAAATAACTATTATTATAATAGCTATTCATCTGTTTTCTGCTCGCGCGAATGCAATTTTTTGTTATTCGTGCTGTTTCTCCATTCTAAGATCACATTTGTACGCATATTGGGTCATTCTTATAGTCGAACCCTGCTTTTAAGAAAACCACAATTTAAAAATTATTTTCAACCAGCCAAAGTGGCTAATGGGATTGACTGTCTAACCCGCCAAAGCTGAAATCTACCCGCATTTAGTGGGTTGGCAGTGTTAATGTAAAGCCCTATATATATATATATATATATATATATATATATATATATATATATATATATATATATATATATATATATATATATACTTAAATTGTCAAAACAAACTTTTTTGTTGTGATTAATTAAAAAAGCTATGCATTTTCTATTTATGTCTTTTGTCATTTTTTCTGCTTATGAATGACAAAATGGAACCTTTTTGATGCTGAAAAGTTAAAAAGTGTCTTATTTTTACTTTTAATCATTTGAACTGATCTATTGTCTAAGTTGCTGTTGTAAATTACAGAACAAAAATTAAATTGTTTATTTTTTTACATCAAAAGTCAACAAAGATAAAGGTCTCACTATTCATAACTGTAAATAGATGGGAAAACCTGTGAATCACAATACAGTATGTGGAATCAGTTAAATAATCAATATTTTTTACAATGTACATTAACCAACAACAACGACTCATTGTGAATCCGTATTCTGTACCCCCCTATACATTTCTGGAGAGAGCGAATAATGTAGCCAGAGCCATTCTTTAAAATGAATGCTACATGGTGGTATGACACCGCCATCGGCTTCTCTATCTTTTCATGCTAACAGGTGACCGCTTACCTCAGTGCGAACGGCTTTTTGCTTTTATCAGTTTATCCAGTGGCTTGTTGCATACGTTGGCAGACTTAAGACGCAAACAGGAGTCAACGGTGACCACGGGGTTCAGGTCTGGTGAAGAACGGTTCCACAAAGCATGTAAAACAAATACGAAAGGCAAAAAATAAAATAAACAAGTGAATAACAGGATGAGAATGTGGTAAAATCTGAAAACGGTCAGTCAGTCAGTCTACAGTGGCCTCTGATGGATTTACACCAAAACAGCATGCGTGGATGGCACTTGCGAGAGAAATTTGAGATCTGAAAAAGCGTGCACATCGACCTTTGGTGGATTCATGAAAACAAAAACTCCGAAAAAAAAAAAAGAAACCTGGGATGTATTTTGCGCTGTCCAGAAACGTATACCAAGGTGTGTGCCTATACAACCCAGGCTCATTCTGAAAACCTACCTCTATATTCATTTCTGAAGTGTGACAAATACATCTCAGGAGCTACGTTTTTCCCATTTTTGTTTTCGCGAATCCACCAAAGGCCACTGTGTACACTTTTTCCGATCTCAAAATTCTCGTGAGTGCCATTCACACCTGCTGTTCTCACGTAAATTCACCAGAGGCCGCTGTCCACTAACTGACTGACTTACTGACTGACAGATCAACTGACCCACCCTCCCCTAAACCCAACCGATAGTGTTTTAAAAAGCACAGATTGACCCGATCACTCCCTTTCATGTACTAGTTTTTAAAATCAATCCAGAAAAAGAAAAGCCCTCGTCTGACTTTTATCACGTTTTCAGATTTACCACATTCTCACCCTGTTTTTTCCTTGTTTATTTTATTTGCCTTCTGTTTTTGTTTTACCTGCTTTCTGGAACCATTTTTCACTGTACTCAAACCCTGTGGTCAACTCCTCTCTGTGTCTCAGACCCACCGATGTACATGGAAAGCAACTGGGCAAACTGGTAACCGCAGGAAAGCCGTCTATATGGAGGTAAGCGGTCAGCTGATAAGTGCGAAAAGGAATTGCGTCATACCGCCTTTTTGCATTCATTTACAGACGAAATGCAGCCATATGTAGTTCTGGCTACGTAATTTGCAATCTCCAGAAATGTATACAGGAGTACATTTTCAGAATGAGCCTATGTTGCAATATAAAGATAAATCAGTTTGTTTTACTATATTTTTGCAAACTCTGCACTCATACTCTTTGATCTGATCTGAATACGATCCATAGTAGTGTAGAGATCATCAGAAATGACCGTACTGTAAAACAATGTTTGTGTTCAACAGATCTGAGCCACAATGCCAGCCCCTGGTGTGTGTTTAAACATTTTATCGGAGCGTAATGTCAAAGATGGACAGGGATTGGCCAATAATCCCGAAAAGTTCCTGGATCAGGACTTCCAGCAGCTGAAGCAGTTCTGCCTGAAGGAGAGACTGAGGTTTAGAGACAACCTGTTCCCACCAGAGCTCAAATCCATCGGTTTGGGGCCTCTGAAGCGGGACGATCTCTGGAAAGTGGTGTGGAAAAGACCATATGTAAGTGAAGCACACACATTGGGCTCTATTTTGGCGGTCCATGCGCAGAGCGCAAAGCGCAGGGCGCAAACGCTTTTAGGGCGTGTCAGGACGCGTTTTTGCTAATTTAAGGACGGGAAATCTGCCTTACGCCACGGTGCATGATCTAAAAGGGTTGAGTTTATTTTCTTAATGAGTTATAGGTGTGTTTTGAGAATAAACCAATTAGAGTCTCATCTCCCTTTCCCTTTACGAGTCAGTAGCGTCGCGTCAAGAGTGCATTCGCTAATTACAAGACGTAAAGTAAGTCTAAGGCTGATTTAATTCTTTGGAAAAAATGAGCATTTCACAAGCAAACAGTTAACAGTTTTTTAACAGAAAACTGCGTGAGAATGAGAGATAATGGAACTACTTACACATTCGCTCTTGAATAGGGAAACCTTTAAGCACAGACATCAATTAGTCTATAAATAAATACTTTTGTTTGTTAAGCGCAAAGATTCATTTCAAAACTATTTCTAAATTCAGTTCTAATTTCCAGCCAACGAATAAATGAATAATAATAGCAAAATGTGCTCAAAAACCTGAGTTATATCCTAAAACACATGCTGTGCCCTTTTATGGTCTAAAACCTGACAGGTGGGCAAATCTAAGCTTGTTTTTAATAAAACAAATATAAATATGGATATAATAAATAATACTGCTAATAATAATCACATTATACAAAAGCAAATTGTTATGAATGAAGTGAAAAAGCCTCCCGAGATGAAGAAGACATAAAAGCAGTGATTTTTCATATTGATGTAGGCTAGAAAATAATATGTTTTGTAATATTTTAATCCTTTATATTTATATTCTATATCTATTCTTATTATATCCTATATATATCCTTAATATTTACATTTTTTCATATGTAAAGATATTTGCCTATTGCTCTCTTGTGTGTATTAAGCAGTGTGTAAGCGAGGAGCAACTCTGCGCCGGAGTTTAGACCGGGTTAGTTTTGGTCAAATGAAAAATCTATTATAGTTTCTCAAAATAGCAACGCGCCAGTGGTCCGCCTCAGAACACCTTGCTTTTTAGACCAGAACGCCTATGGGCGCACAAATGAGCGCTAATGCATTTGCTATTTAAACAGCGTAGCGCAACGCCTCAAAACCACTCTTGCGCCAAGCTGAAACTACCAAAAGACTACTGCGCCGCTCCTTGCGCCACACTGCGCAAAACTGCTGTGTATGATAGGGCCCACTATGTTTTAATAGATGTTATTAAATAGCTAAGTTAATTTAAAGTGAACTGGAAACTGCGACTGTTTTAAAATATTGTGGTGTAGTTCCTACACTGTAAAACCCGAAAAGTTAGGGTGACTCAAACCATTTGAGGAACCATTTAAGTTTAAAAATGAATCCTAATGATTGCTGTGAACTTAATCCATTTAAGTAAATGAAGCAATTTGAGCACAGTAAAATCCAATAAATTAATAGAACTTAAACCAACTAAGTACTGTAAAACCCAATAAGTTAAGGCAACTCAAATTTAAGTAAAAAAAACTTATCAATATGAGTGAACTTGCTTCTTTAAGTTAAATTAATAAGGTATTTAATGAAATCATTACCTTTAACACTGAGTTCAAAACTCTAACTTTCAGTCAATTTTGAGTTAACGACACTCATTTCATTTGATAAAGTTGACTGATGGGTTTTAAAGTGTAGAAAAACTGAATCTTAAATAAGACAACACTGGGCGTGGCTTTTTTTTCTACTGCGAACTGATTGGATGTTGTAAAGTAGGCATTTGTGGAGAGTTATTACAAACTAACAGACGCCTCCTGGGGTCTGTTCTTCGCACCTCGCTTAAATGATCTAAGATTTTTTGGCAGATCCTGGATCTTTTAATCTTGATAAATGATCTCTCGCTAATTTGGTTCTTCAAACAAGTTCGCGAATCAGATTTGAATGTCTTTATAAACTGATCTGAGATTGCTGCGTGTGTTGTGAAGGACAGATCTATCGATCCTCGAAATCATGATCAGCAATGCAACGATTGGCTGACGGCACAGCAGCGTAATGACATCATCTGATTAATATTCAATTATCCATGTGAGCAAAATTACATCAAATTAGCAGTAAACGGTTTGTTAAATATGACACGCAATAACTTTCCACATTTGTTGTGAGCTGCAGGCTTTATTTCAATGCAAATCAGTGTATTTAGTTCTACATTTAGAAAAGATTTTCTTTATTGTAGTAGCCATTTTTTTAATCGCTGTATGGAATAACTGGTTGTTTACAAAAGCATTTTGATATTGGTAAAGGGGTCTGCAACTTTTGTGAAGCATCAAATCACCGGCATATTAACTATCAAAACATGTTTATGACTAAATGTATTATTACTTTAAAAAAAAGTCACATATTGTGCATGTCTATTATACACAAATTGTACTAAAGCCATCTAAAAAGTTCATATCAAAGTTTTCTCTGTGCACCACCAGGTGGCAGTCTTTGCACTTTCATTTCGAGGGTGCAGATTGCATAAGTTTTATAAATATGTATAACTTTATTTATTTTATTAATAACTATATATATATATATATATATATATATATATATATATATATATATATATATATATATATATATATATATATATATAGTTAAAAAAATATTTACCATTTTCCCAAGTGTATATAACTACTACTGTAAGAAAATATCAGAATTCAGAACATACTTTCTGTATTATCTTTGCTTGAACTGAGCCGATCTAATCCTGTTTATATAAATTGAACCTGCTCCCGATCAGGTTTGACCTAGCAGAACTGTTGCTATGGCAATATCTCTCGGATCAGCTTTGAAGAACGAAACGATCCTGGATCATGTCAAATCCTCAATATCCAAATCCAGCTAACTGAGTAATCCACGTACGATGAACGGACCCCTGCTCCTTATTTCTGTTTGTTGTCAAAACTGACAGCTGGAGGGGCATGGTTAAGTGTGTTAGCCCCGCCCACTATTTTAACTGTAAACAAACAGGAAGTGCATTTTCAGATTTCATTTAAAGATTACAAGAGCAAACAATTTATTTTGTACTTAATGACATGCACAGATGAATGGTTTACCACAAAACTAGCAATGTGAGTTAACAAAATCTGTTCGTTTTGAGTACATGTGGACTTTAGGTTCTTAACCCACATAATGATTTCACGTCCATAACACTTGTAAAGAAAAAAATTGTTTTAGTTAGGGGAAAACAAAACTTCCACAAAACATTATGCTTATATGGAGCACATTTACATTGGCTTCAGCACGGTGACGCAGTGGGTAGCACAATCCCCTCACAGCAAGAAGATCACTGGTTTGAGTCCCGGCTGGGTCAGTCGCCGTTTCTGTGTGGAGTTTGCATGTTTTCCCTGTGCTGGCGTGGGTTATCTCCGGGTACTTCAGTTTCCCCCACAGTCCAAACACATGCGCTATAGGGGAATTGAACAAACTAATTTGGCCGCAGTGTATGAATGTGTGTGAATGAGAGTGTATGGGTGTTTCCCAGTACTGGGTTGTGGCTGGAAAGGCATCCGCTGTGTAAAACATATGCTGGAATAGTTCTCGGTTCATTCCGCTGCGGCGACCTCTGACAAAAAATGCACTAAGTCCAAGAAAAATGAATGAATGAATTATATTAACAATATATATGAAGTTATATTAGTGTCAGAAAACATTTGAGAAATCTTTTGTTTCATTTCTATAGTCTATTGTTTCATTTCTCCATATCTCACACACTTCATGTGCCTGAATTTTAGTAATAAGCATACATATGCCTACTGACAAACTACTGTAAAATTGTAAAGTTGTAGGCATATTTTGAAAGCTACTAAAAGTTCTCGTTGGCCAGTCTAGCTGCTGTTGACATTAGGGTGTGAGTGCTAGTAAAGTTTAGTGTCCACTACACAGGGTATTGCGTAGTCATACATGCTTTTCATTCTGGTTTTGTTGTATTTTTTAAACTTAAAAAGGGTCTTGTGTACTTGTTAAGGCAGTGGTTCTCAAACTTTTTTCACCAAGTACCACCTCAGAAAAAAATTGTCTTTCCAAGAACCACCATAGTGACCAGTATTGAATTACAGGACCGTGGTAGGCCTAATTAAGCATCTACAGCACTGCACAGTTCAGAGGCAGATTAATTCCTATTATTATGAACATTTATCATTGTCAGCCACTTTGAACATTATAAATAGTTTAAACATTTAACACTGTACTGTGCTTACAGGTAAAATAAATAATGTTTAAATGAAAATGTGCTTTTAAAAGTTAATTAAAAATGGCACTGTTCTTAAAGAGTAAAAAGAAAACTGCTGTATTTAAATGTAAAACATTAACATAAAGTAGCCTATTCATGAAAACCAAATGTTCGTGGACCTCATAAATATAGGCTATACGTCATCACATTAAAATAAAAACTCCTTTTGATAATTTTGTTTTAAATATATGGTGCATGTACATATGATATATTTGTATATCTTTGAAATCTAAACATTAACTTGTATTTTAGACATATGAATTGGATTTACATATCTAAATTACAAATTAGATCTGCTTACTGCACATTAGAGAAGGCTATTTGTGTCAGAAAAGCAAGCGATGAAACTATTCCTGTCAACATTGGAATATAAAAATACGGTATACGCCCCCAACAACCATTACAAATATGGGGAGGAGATTAGCTTCAAATGATAAAATACATAACAAACAATAGGAAATTTAAAATAAAATAAAAGGTGTAGCCTATTCAAATCAATTTACTGATCAAATCGGTATTATTGTACGTGTCAAAGGGTTAAAAGTGTGTTCTTTTTTTTTCTTATTATTATTCAGCCATTCCTTTGTGTACCACTAGAAGGAAGCCTGCGTACCACTAGTGGTACACGTACCACAGTTTGAGAACCACTGTGTTAAGGAATTGTACACTTGTGTCTGATGTACAATGTGAAATAAATCCTCTTTCTCCTTCAGGAACTGGTGCCAAACCCTGTTTACATCGCTCAAGGCACTTCAAGGTTTGACTTCATCCAGGGCAGATTAGGTAGGCCTGCAAAATTGCATTATGGAAATGAATTCAGATTTGGTAAAGGATCATTCATTGTCTACTATATATTTACAGTATGCTGGATTATAAAAATAACAAGTGAGAAAAAATGTATTTGTTAATAATTAACCAAAACATATGGAAAATCATTTAGACATCAAAATCTCAAAGGTCAACGGGCTAAGCTAGTTAATAGATAAAGTGGCAGTGCAATAAATCAGGCAAACAGGTGTGTACGGTTTATTCAGTGATTGTGGATTTAAATGTAAAATGTAAATAAACAGTTACTTCAAGCACCAATCCTGCTTCAGCACAACTGTCAGCAACACCTTTATTAGGTGTTCGAGTGGGTTTTGAATCCAACATAGGCTCATTCTGAAAACGTAGCCCAGTATACATTTCTGGAGATCACGAATTATGTAGCCAGAGCTATGTTTTGCTGCATTTCGTCTTTAAAACGAACGCTACGGGGTGGTATGACGCTATTCCTTTTCATGCTTACCAGCTGACCGCTTACCTCCGTATGAACGGTTTTCCCACTATTACCAGTTTGCCCAATGGCTCGCCATGTACATCGGCGGACTAGAGACGCAGATAGGAGTTGACCACGATGATGGGGTTCCAGTCTGGCGAATGATGGTTTTAGAAGGCATGTAAAACAAAAACAAAAGCCAAAAAATAAAATAAACAAACTAATAACAGGATAAGAATGTGGTAAAATCTGAAAACATGGTAAAAATCAGGCGAGGGCTTTTCTTTTGCTGGATTGCTTTTCAAAACAATGGGTGGGTGAGTCAATCTGTGCAATTGAAAACACTATTGGTTGGGTTTAGGGAAGTGGGTGGGTCAATGTGTGCAATTAAAAACACTATCGGTTGGGTTTAGGGAAGTGGGTGGGTCAATCTGTGCAATTGAAAACACTATCTGTTGGGTTTAGGAAAGAAGAAGGGTGGGTCAGTCGAACGTTCGGCCAGTCAGTCAGTCGACAGCGGCCTCTGGTGGATTTATGTGAGAACAGCAGGCACAATTGGCACTCATGAGAGAAATTTGAGATCTGATTAAGTGTACACAGCGGCCTCTGGTGAATTCGAGAAAACTAAAACTGCAAAAAAGCGTAGCTCCTGGGATTTATTTTCCTTTCTCCTGAAACATATACAGGGGTACGTTTTCAGAACGAGCCTGGGTTGGTTGAATCTGAACTGGATCTGAAAATTAACTCAAATATTATTACTTAAGTTTTTTTAAGTAACACATTTCTTTGCTCGTAACTTAGTAAAGTAATAATATTACTTTAAGTATTGTGTTACCCCCAACGCTGATAACCAGAAGCCACAAAAAAGTGCAACAATGCAAAAATGATACATCCGAGAAAAGGGTTGAAGACCACTGATGATTGTTGTAGACTTTAAGCAAAATCAAACCACAAATTTTAACGTGACGTACATATTACTGGTTACAAATAGGCAGCGCTGTGGTCAATGTGAGGTGACAAAAACCAAAACAGTGTGTTATTACTTCCAATAGCTGACAGTTTGGATAAATGTTTACACAAAAAATGGCGTGAGGTTTTAAAAAAAGCTTTATAATATAATTTTTTTTAGCAAAGTCTAATGATGATCTATGTTAAATTTGATGAACATTAGGGTGGTTTGGAGGGTTTGTGCCTCAAATGAGAACGTATAATCACTATACATAACCAACCCAGGCTCATTATTGCTACGTACCCCTATATACATCTCTGGAGATCACAAAATAT
Source organism: Danio rerio (assembly GCF_052040795.2). Lineage (NCBI taxonomy): Eukaryota > Metazoa > Chordata > Actinopteri > Cypriniformes > Danionidae > Danio > Danio rerio. The sequence goes on from NC_141037.1 coordinate 4,176,429, forward strand.
GTCCCAGGAGTTTTTTTTTTTTTTTTTTTTTTGCAGTTTTTGTTTTCGTGAACCCACCAGAGGCCGCTGTGTACACTTTTTCAGATCTCAAAAATCTCTTGCGAGTGCCATTCACACCTGCTGTTCTCACGTAAATCCATCAGAGGCTGCTGTCGACTGACTGATTGGCCGATCGACCGACCGATGACCCTTTCCCTAAACCCAACTGATAGTGTTTTCAAAAGCACAGATTGACCAGCACGGATTGACCAGCCTTCCCCAAACCCTACCGTATCGACTGCATTTTAAAAAGCAACCCAGAATAAGATAAACCCTCATAACTGCCTGATTTTTTTTCCACATTCTCAGATCCCTGTTATTTACTTGTTTATTTTTGTCTTACCTGCTTCCTGGAACCGTTCGATGCCGCAGTGAACACTCTCCCTCGGGAGGCCAATACGAATGTAACTGAAACTGCAATTCATTGAAAAGCCACTAGTCCTGGTTCCATAATAGAGCAAAGTTTAATTGAGCCCACTGTTAGAATGGCCAACTTTACTGCAGAAAAAAAGGTGTTTACAGCCTGGTACAAAGAACGATTTTGGTTCATCAAGCTAATACTACCCTTCATGACAACTGTGAGGGATGTGATTCTTTTAAAAACTCATTAGTTTCCTTTATGTTAGGCTAGATTAAGTTTGCATAATTAAGGGTGTGGCCACTTGATTGACAGCTAGGTCTCGCTGTCGCCGTCACTTCACCTCAGCTGATTCCGACTGATTCAGCTGATTCATATTCATCGTGTTTTTGTGTTGTTTTCTGTGGCTTTACACAGTCAGTTGCTTTTTGGGATTATTTCCTACAATTATCAGATGATATGGGATGCTGTGTGCACTTTATTGTGCTTACAAACCATTCTTGTGGCCTCCGTTTCCCATGTGAGTAAAATTATATACTTATACACCATCTCTATACATGTATTTGTTTTATTTAAGATCATTTATCATTTATAATGTTCTTTAGAGCTGTAATGCACTCCAGAATCTGACAGATTGATTAGTTGTAGACTCTAGAACAGTCATCTAAAGCGTTATCATACAGTGTTATGCTGGATTTCATAATTAGCTTTGCATTTACTAACAGACTATATCTGAAGTGTTTGAAAGTAATTCACATTTTCCTCCTGTAGGAAAACATCATACGAACAAATGTTTAGTGGCTCAATGTATTACAGCAGTGTTTTTAAAAGACTAAACACTTTATTGATATAGTACAGCCAAGCACATGTGGTCAGAACACAAACGAGTTGCAGGTGATTAAGTATTCAGCGTTTTCCCAAAGTAAAGTGTGTCTAAGCCAGGTCCAAACAAAATGCTAGCAGGATTCTGTAGCTCTGCTCACTCTTCGCCTCTTTGCCCTTGTTTGGTATCCTGCCGTGAGTGCAATGATGCACGAACAAAAGGCGACAGTTGGCCGCCCCTAGTTGTGGCTTCTTTTGCGCTCTTCAGAAATCTACGAGTGACGTCACGGAGACTACGTCCATATATTTTACAGTCTATGGCCCATATACATGGCAAGCCATTGACCAAACTCGTGATGACAGAAAAGCTGTATACATGAAGGTGAGTGGTCAGCATTAGCGCGAAAAGAAACAGAAGTTGTCGGGGCATCATAACGCCCTGTAGTGTTCGTTTTAAAAGGCAAAATGCAGCCATACACACCTCTGGCTATAATTTGCGCTCTCCAGAAATGTATACAGGGGTACGTATTCAAAATAAGCATGTGTAGCAGTGGTGTAGTCCAAAAAAAAAGGTGGTGTACTATTACACCCGACCCAAAATTTAAATGAAAGTAGGCAAAAAAATGACGAAGGTCAATGTTTCCTTGATTCAATATATATATATATATATATATATATATATATATATATATATATATATATATATATATATATATATATATATATATATAATGTAATTTTTAAGTATATTTTTTAAAAGAATTTTTTTTAAACATCAGTTTCCTGTAACTATTAACTTTCACGAAAGGAAAAACAAATACTATGTCAATGTAAGTCAATGGTTACAGGTTTCCAGCTTTCTTCAAAATATTGTCTAAAATAAAATAATATTAAAATAATAATGTACAAAATTATGTATTTTGTGTTTAACAGAAGGAAAAAAAGACAAACCGGTTTGGAACAAGTAAAGGTTGAGTAAATGATGACAATTTTTTTTTTTGGGAAAACTGTCAATTTAAAATTTTAACAAATTTGTTCAATTTAAAGGAAGACGCTAATAGTCTAATCCTATCCTATTTTTTTAAAACCAAACTATTATGAGTCTGTCTTCTGTTGTCGCTATAATATAATAGTAGTTACCCTTTTAAATTGCATATTGTTATTTTTGTTAATCGCGATTTTTGAGTAGTCTTTGCCTCATTATTTTTTAGTGTTATACACTTTGTCATAATACAGTATAAGTATATATATATATGCACTTATATATAGTGTGGATCACTGTAGCGGCACAATTAAGACAAATGTGAAATACTGTTTTACAGGGGCGATTTTAAGATGTTCATTTTCAGGATCAGATCCTTTTGGGGTAAACAAAAAAAATGTGTTTTATATATATATATATATATATATATATATATATATATATATATATATATATATATATATATATATATATATATATATATATACACATACATATATATATATATATATATATATATATATATATATATATATATATATATATATATATATATATATATATATATATATATAAAGTTTAATCAGAAAAACAAATGAGTATACCAAGGGTATACGCAATTATTGATCCTCAGAAGTGGTAATACCCAAACAGCTTGTGGAAAAGAGTGAGCATACTGAGTATACACGCGTATAGCAAGGACTACACCACTGCTGTCTAGCAAATAACACACATACACAACAGCTTCAAGGATATGCAGTACTTGCTTTGTGCAGGCATTATATAGGATTAATCAAAATACTGAGCAGTGAATTTGGATAAATGCATAAATAAATTCTGCATTTCTGTTTGTGTATGAAGGGAACTGCTGGTTTCTGGCATCTGTCGGAGCGCTTACATTTCAGAAGCGCATCATGAAGCAGGTCATTCAGGACGATCAAACGTTCTCTGTGGATTATGCTGGAATATTTCACTTTAGGGTAAATATATATTTGATGATCAATTCCTTTAAAGCTTCTGGTTGACAAAATTATGAGTTTTTTAAAAATTGCTGATTAACGGGATTTTTTCCAACACATTTTTAAATGTAATAGTTTTAAATAACTTTTATTTTAATTTTTAAAAAACGAATTTCTTTTGTCTTTGCCATGATGCCAAGATGAAAAATATTTGACTATTTATTTTGCTAGATTTAGCTTAACGTGCAATTAAAAGACTTCACAGGGTTAATTGGGTTAACTAGGAGTGTAGAGTTAATGAGACAAGTCATTGGACAACAGTGGTTTGTTCTGTAGTCTAATTATTTGTAATATTTTTTTCCAGCCAAACTAAAATAAATAAGACTTTCCCCAGAAAGCAAAAATAATGCTGTAAAAAAATCCTTGCTCTTTAAAACAGCACTTGGGAAATGTTTAAAAAAGAATTTAAATTTCATAGGAAGGTGAATAATTCAACGATGTGTGCATTTTTTTTTAATTTAATAGCTAATTGCTGTTATGTTTTTGTTTTCAGTTCTGGAGATTTGGATCATGGGTTGATGTGGTTATCGATGATAAACTGCCAACTATAGACAACCAACTTGTCTTTGTCCAGTCCAAAACACCGAATGAATTCTGGCCTGCTCTGTTAGAGAAAGCTTATGCCAAGTAAGTTTTCCCTAAAGGCTGTTTTTTAAAAGCTGTGGGTTGCAGCAATGAGCTATATGCATAGGGATTTTAAATCTTGATTGAACCAGCTCAAGTGGCATTATTAAAATCGCTGGCGTTTGAGATCTGGTTAAAAATCCATGATCTTCAGTGCCTGATTGAGGCCTTGTCCACAAGAACAAGGGTATTTTCAAAACCGCACTTTTTTTCTAAGAGGTTTGGCTGTTTGTCTGTACAAAAATGCAGTATCTGGTGACTGAAAGCTTTCTGAAAACTCTGGCCAAGGTGTATATTTTCCAAAACTCCGGGTAAAGTTTTATCCTCATGATGTCAGCGTGCACGCTGTTTTCTCTTCTGTGATTGGCCAACCAGGCTGGGCTTACCACTAACACAGAAGATGTAAATGAGGTGAATTCTGCACATTCACGACAAATGAATCGCATATTCCGCATTGTTCAACCACAGGGACAGTAATCCGCTTCTGTTCTCACATTTGCATTGACTTGAATGCAATTTACTTGAGAAATATACTTGATTCCCCATTTGATGTGCACTTAGTAAAGGGCCCAATCTCAATTCTTTTTTTGTACCCCTATCCCTTCCCCTTGGCCCTTAAAACAGAGTGTGAAGGGCTTCAAAATGTACCCCTTAGAATTGGGACAGCACTACAGCACCTGCACACGTCCTCATATGTCATCGCGATCTCTTGCTTCATATGAGATCAGAGGATCGCGACTGCTGTAGTTATTCCAGGTGTGTTATTTTTTTGTAGTAATCTTCAGGAAATCACTGAAGGCGTATATTATGTTATCATAACAATCTAATTTGGCAATAGGATCGCAACTGTACTGTGCATTTACACAGTGGCCATATTGATCAATGTAAACACACTAAAACAACGTTAACATTATAGCAGACACTGTAAAAAGCTCATTCCCAGCTACTAGACTTTTCTGACAGGGTATTCGAGTGTCATCGAGTGTCAGAATGTTGTAAGACTACTATACAGGAGTTATGATCATAGGTTATAGATTTAGCCCAAACGTTTGCATTTTTTTAAAGCATGACGGTATTGGAGGAAAACTGAAGAAAATCTTACATACACATTATAATACTCACATTAAATCTCTTCATATCTTGTTTAGGAACATATATAAATCATGGACTAATAGACTACACGAATACATTGATTGTGTTCATTAGAAAAAAGTTTTGACTAGCAACTGATTAACCAATCTTTTTCTCATTATGTGATATGTTATACTAACTAAAGTTCTTCTTTTTATTATGGGGTCATGTACTGGAACATCTTGTTCAAAGTTCTGCTGACAAGGGAAATTGGCTGCAAGATATTGCAAGGGGGGGGGGGCCTTGATCCAGACTTCCTCTCTACCAAAAAAGATGTGCAGGGTCACAAGAAGGGTATGGTTGTCACGAGTTATGAAATATGTGAAAGGTGCAATTAACTATACAAATCTTCTGTGCAGAAAGACAATGGTGAAGGAGGAAAGACCAAATATGCAGAGGAGCAGCCCGGAACTCACCCTCTTTATTCCTGCTGTCTATAAAACTGGGTTTTAGACACCGGGCAAGGGCAGAGTACCTGACTATCTTGGTGTATGCCCAGAGCTCTGAACATCGAATTATTCATTTGTATTCAATAAATTACTAATCTTTTAAGCATTGAACTATTTCTCCTGAGTTTGAATTGAACACGCATGGAATAGAGGAAGAATATTCCAACAACGGTAAAACACGAACACGGTTATGAGTATATTAAAACGTGTTTGTTTGTTTGTTGTAAAATTCCTAATAATGACAACAAATACTAATTTGTGGATCTCCTTACTTCTGGGTTCAGCAATACTGCCGTTGTGGCAGGTGTATTCTAGGAAATATTCTAACCCCTTGGATTCGAGTGTGCTTCTGAAAAATCTCAGTTTGAAGGGCTACAGCATCTACCCCTTCCCCTTAGGCCTGCGCCTTCAAGCTAAAGAGAGTTGGGACACCCCTACCCCTTCATTGGTACGCGCAAAATGAGGGGTAGCCTTAGGCCCGATCCCAATTCTACCCCTTAGCCCTTACCCCTACCCTCATTTTGCATGTTCACGCCAAGGGGTAGGGGTGTCCAAGTTCTCTTTAGCTTGAAGGCGCAGGGCTAAGGGAAGGGGTGAATAGCCCTTCAAATGAAGATTTTTCAGGAGCACACTCGAAACCAAGGGGTAAGAAAATTTCTCAGAATACAACTGCCACAACAGCAGTATTGCTACACCCAAAAGTAAGGAGATCCACAAAAAAGTATTTTTTGTCATTATTACAAATTTTTACGACAAGCACATGTATTAATATATTCATAATTGCATTCATGTTTTACAGTCATGCTTAAAAAAAAAAAACGCTAACCCCCAACACACCCCCCTCGCTAATTTTCACAATCTATAATCCCAAATAATAACTCCTGTACAGCAGTCCCACAACATTCTGACACTCAATGACACTGGAATACCCTGTCAAAAAAGAATGAGCTTTTTACTGTGTCTGCTATAATGTTAAGGTTGTTTTTGGTGTGTTTACATTGATGCATATGGCCATGATGTAAATGCACAGTACATTTACGATCTTATTGCCACATTAGATCGCTATGATAACATAATATACACCTTCAATGATTTCCTGAAGATTATTACCACAAAATAGCACACCTGGAATAACTACAGCAGTCATGATCGTCTGATCTCATATGAAGCAAGAGATTGCGATGACATATGATGATTCGTGTAGGTGCTGTAGTGCTGTCCCAATTCTTAGGGGTACATTTTGAAGCCCTTCCCCTTCACACTCAGTTGTTTGGGCTAAGGGGAAGGGGTAGGGGTACAAAAAAATAATTGTGGTTGGGCCTTAATGTGTTATTATCGTCGCCTGTTGGTTCGGAGTGCCCATAACAAGCATCACAGAGCATTTTTGTGTTTTCTTGTGGACAGAGTTTTTTTTTTATGAAAAATACCTGTGCACATGTGGACATGGCCTGAGATGGGATATAAAGTGGGTTTCACACAAGAACAGAAGCACTTGATGAAATTACATTGTTCTGCATCAGAAATATGAACACTTTTTAATCACTGTATTTTCCATCCCGAGCTCATTCTGAAAATGTAGCCCCGCGGACGTTTCTGGAGACCGCGATTTACGTGGCCGGAGGTACGTATGGTCGCATTTGTTTTTTTTCAAGCGAATGCTACGGGGCTGTGTGACGCCGCTCCTTTTCTTCGCGCTCGCTGGCTGTGACAGCTCACCTCCGTGTGGAGAACTTTCCCGCCGCAATCAGTTTGTCCGCTTAGCTCGAAGTGTTACGTCGGCGGAGCGAAGGCTCAGACGACGAGGAGCCACCCGTGGCGATGACCGGATTCGAGTCTGGGGAAGAGCGGTTCCAGAAATCAGATAAGATGAAAAACAGAATCCAAAAAAAAAGTGAACGAGTTCCTGACAGGTCGAGAATGCGGCGAAATCAGAAAACTCGGTCAAAATCGGACGAGGGCTTTTGCTTTTTTTTTCTGGACGGCTTTTGTAAATCGTTGCTTGGGTTTAGGGAAGGAGGAGGAGGAGGGTGGCTGGGTCGGCCGATTGGCAGCGGCCTCTCGAGGATTCGCAAAAACAAAAACTGCACAAACACGTACCTCCCGGGACGTATTTTGCGGCCTCCAGAAACGTCCGTGGGGCTACGTTTTCACAATGAGCCTGGGTTGGTATTTTCAATGGAGTTTCAGCGCTCGCCTGCTGCTTCTTTCATCTCATATTACGCAACAAAATAAATAATGAATTCTGTTTGACTGATAATATTTGAATGAAATTACATTATCAATGCTGTAAAAGGAAATTTCTGAAATTGAAAATACTCACATTAACCGATCACCAGACATGTATCGTTAACTGAAAAACACTTGCTGTGCATATTTAGTAACATTGAGTTCTGGCAGTAAAAAACAACAAACAATTATTCGATTATAAGTAGGTTATGCAGTTTCATGAATCCGAAGTTTTCTCTTTTCTGGAAATGTCTTTATGGGAAAATGTCTGTTCCTTTTCCAGAGTGTGTGGCTCTTATGCGGATATGGACGCAGGGAACATCTCAGAGGCTCTGATGGATTTCACCGGTGGTCCACACATGACCATTAAACTGAGTCAAGCGTCAGATAAGCTGTGGGACATCATGAGACGAGCCGGCAAATCAGAATCACTGATGGGATGCGGCACTCCTGGAGGGGTAAGAGTCTTTAAAGGGACAGTTCACCCAAAAACAATAATCATCTTTCCAAAGTTGTGTGAGAAAGGGAACCTATTTTGAGTGCATGAGAGTGTTTTGCATGTAGTGGCAGATGGTCAAATATTTAGCCTATAATAATTAATAATTATTAATGAAGCAAGTTATTCTGCAATCAAGTGATACCCTTAATTTTTTTTTTTGTAGTGTGTGCTGTGCCGCGGTTTTCATATCTTATCAGTGTGCGCACGTTTAAGATGTGAGGTAATAACATGGCCAGGATGATCAAAGGAATCGAAACATTCTTTTCAATAGAATAGTCTGACCGTGGGTTAGCTTGCATGTGTGGCCATAGTTTGACGTCTTGACCTAAAACTTTACACATTTATATAATTTGAAATGAAACAGAAATAAATAAGGGAGAATAAAATATTATGTAAAGCACTCGTTTGGCGCTGAAGCTGATCCGTCTGCGTTTATGTAAACAGTGTTGTTGCACAACTTTCACTGATAAAATCAGTAATAGCGAAACTGTGCATATTTTCATTACTATAAAAAAGTATATTACTGTCCTGAGTCAGTAACTTCAACACAATCTCATAGCAATTCGTAACTTTTTCATTTAGCGGCTAATTTGTATGAATTCGTACGATCTAATTAGTACATTTTAGTACAATTTGCTCATCCCCCAATGACGGTAGGGTTTAGGGGTGGGGTTAGGTGCCACGCCTCCTTTTTTAAATCGTACAATTTCGTACGACTGAACTCGTACTAATTCGTACGAATTAGCCACTAAACTGGCAAAACCTAAAAATACTTACGTTTTCTCGTGAGATCAGGCAGGTAACTAAAGCACTAATGCAAAGGAATAATAAATAGTCTAAACTCTAATGTCTAGTTACTAGAATGGTGGAATTTCAAGGCATAAAAGATCATCCGAATGCACGCCAGAATGAGCTTGAGCGTTCACAGCAAGTGCAAAAACAATTGTGACTCCTTATCAAAAGGCATTGTTGTAACATTTCATTAGACAGAAGGTGCACTTGTCAAACCAGTATTAGTGGAAATATGGAAGGTGATTGGGGCCTAAAAATGTGTTAAATTTAATCTTGTCAGTATGCACAGCTTGAACGACTAGCACAAACCACCAACAAAAATGCTTTATTTTAGACTATCTTTGAATATGTGAAGCAGTGGTACATTGTTATATACAAGTACAAACATCAGATCATGTATAAGATATTTTAATGTACTGTATACAGGTTTAAAGAATGTGCATGTAAACAAGAAACCCCCGGATCATTCTGAAAATGTACCCCTGTATACATTTCTGGAGAGCGCCAAATACATCCCAGTAAATAAATTTTTTTGTTTTTGTGAATCCACGCTGTGTTCGCTTTTTGAGATCTTAAATTTCCCTCGCGCCTTTTTGTGTAAATCCATCACAGGCCGCTGTCGCCTGACTGACTGACCGACTGACCGACCGACTGATCTCCCACCCTCCTCCTTTCCTAAACCCAACCGATAGTGTTTTACAAAGTTCCAATTAAATTGAACGCCCACTTTCGTAATTCCAATCGACAGTGTTTTAAAAAGCAATCCACAAAAAGAAAAGACCCCTGACTTTTACCACGTTTTCAAATTTTACCACATTCTCATGCTGTTATTAACTTGCTTGTTGCATTTGTTATATTTTTTTTGGCTTCGGTTTTTGTCTTACCTGCTTTCTGGAACCGTTCTTCGTCAGACTCAAACCCCGTTGTTGCGGTCAACTGCTCTCTGCGTCTCAAGTCCGCCGACGTACATGGCGAGTCTCTGGACAAACTGGTAACAGTAGGAAAACCGTTCATACGGAGGTAAGTGGTCAGCTGCTAGCGCAAAAAGGAACGGCGTCATACTGCCCCGTAGTGTTTGTATTAAAGATAAAATGCAGCCATACCTCCTTCTGGCTACACAATTCGCGATCTCCAGAGATATATACAAAGGTACGCTTTCAGAGTGAGCCTTTTGCCAGCTCAGCATGCATGGTGGAACTGCACTAATACAAATTTAGTGTTAAATTTAAACTCATAAATTAAGCAGATTTGTTAAATATCTTTAAGTCGAACTGTATTATTTAAAAAATACCCAGCATTAACTTGTACAAACTGACGAATTTCACCAAAAATATAGCAGAGTTTGATTAGGAGAGATAGTTCGATATGAAGATTTATTTGTTGACTACGATTACGGCAAGTAAATGATGACAGATTTTATTTATTTTTTGTTAACTATCCCTTTAAGGTCTTCTCAACCACAAGGACCACCAACACTGCATATTTTGGATATCTCCTTTCTCTGTCAAACCCATTGCAGGTCTTTCAGTCTCCACTAATGAGCTGATAATCTGAATCAGGTGTGTATGGTTAAAGATACCTGGAAAATGTGCAGAGCTGGTGGTCTTCCAGAAATGTGGTTGAAAAACATTGCTTTAAACCATATAATCACAGACTAAAATCTTTGTTACTTCAGCAAGCAGGTGTGCTGCAAAATACTGTGTTGCCCAATGGTCTTGTGGAAATGCATGCGTACACGGTCACAGGAGTCACAGAGGTGAGAACATATCTCAAATATCTGACTAATTCTAATGTGCTTTGTAATTTATATTTACAGTTGAAAGCAGAAGTTTACATACACTGTATAAAAAGGCACATGACCATTTTAAAAAAGTCAGATGTTAATGTGACTGAACTTTTTCTCTTTAAGGTAAGTAAGGATTATCACATTAGTTTCTGTTCTGCTTAATAGCAGAAGACCTTTTCTTAAAAGTCAAGTTTACATACAATAAGATTATTCTGCCTCTGATAAAGCTCAGATGATGATGTCAAGGTTTTTGGAGTTTCTGATTGGCTAATTGACAACATCTGAGTTAATTGGAGGCACAACTGTAGAATAGTATTTAAGGAAAAGCTCAAACACACTGCTTCCTTGTGTGACAACATGGGAAAATCAACAAGCCAGAATCAACAACAAAGCCAGATTACCATTTGCTAAATACACTGGAGGGAAAAATCATTTTTGGAGACATGTCCTGTGCTCTGATGGAACTAAGATTGAACTGTTTGGCCATAATGACCAGTGTTGCATTTGGAGGACAAAGGGGAAAGCTTACAAGTCTAGGAACACCATCCCAACTGTGAAGTATGGGGGCGGCAGCGTCATGTTGTGGGGCTGTTTTGCTGCAGGAGGGACTGGTCCACTTCACAGCATAGATGGCATCATGAAGAAAGAACATTATGGAGAAATACTGAACCAACATCTCAAGACATCAGCCAGGAAATTACAACTTGGCCACAAATGGGTCTTCCAAACAGACCATGACCCTAAGCATACTGCCAAATTAGTTAAAATGTGCTTTAAGGACAACAGAGTGAATGTTTTGTGGCCATCACAAAGCCCTGATCTCAGTCCTATAGAAAATTTGTGGGCAGAGTTGAAAAAGCTTGTGCGAGCAAGACAGCCAACAAATCTGACTCAGTTACACCAATTCTGTCAGGAGGAATGGGCCAAAATTCCTGCAAACTATTGTGAGAAGCTTGTGGAAGGATACCCAAAACACTTGACCAAAGTTATACAGTTTAAAAGCAAAGTTAATGTAACAGAGGCCAGCTAGTAAGTGCTGTGCAGTTAAACCTGACTCCTCTGATCTCTAAAGGTGCTCTAGCGACAGACGCTAGAGGCCATGGTCTTTAGCCTCCTTGGTAGAGCAACCGACTCCCATGCGGAAGGTCGGGTTGGGTGGCGTTGGACCGGCGGGGTTACACAAAAAAAAAAAACAAGGAAACATGTGTAAATTTTTGACTGTTTAGAAATTAATAAATAAATTCTCAAAAAACAAAATTACTCTCATTATTTAGGTAATTTAGGTGATCCTAACAGACCTAAAAAAGTATACTTTTAGTATGATTTAACACCAGACATTTAAAAAAAAAAAGGTTCTGTTCCTTTTTTTAGAGTGTATGTAAACTTCTGGTTTCAACTTTATGTATTTTGCAAATTCATTTTTGCACAAATGTTTACTTTTAAAACTGCAACTAAAGCAATTCATCAGAGAGCAGACAATGTTCATAAAATGTATTTTTTTAAGACAACTACTTGTCAAGTGTACAGTATGGGGTGTTCTCTTTCAGGTTGTATGTAAAGGTCGTCCAGTGAAGCTGGTGAGAATTTTTAATCCGTGGGGTTCTGGAGAGTGGAACAGAGACTGGAGCGACAGGTCTGAATCCAACTATTTATCCACCAATAGTCACCATTCAGCATGTCTGATTTTCTCCATAAAGCTTATTTTATTAATCTGGTCTCTTTAGATCTCCACTGTGGGAACTTGTACGTCCCGAGGACCAAAAATACAATGATGTTCTCGACAATGGAGAATTCTGGTGAGCAGAATAAAGTGGTGTCTAATCCTCTTAATGTTTTTGCTTTTATATGTAAACTGCATCAGGAACAGAAATCCCCACATGTTCATGAAGAGTGAAAAACACCTCTAAAATCCTTTATTGATGCATAACCAGCAGTGTTAGGGAAAGTTACTATTGAAAGTAATGCATTACAATATTGTGTTATTCCCCAAAAAAAGTAACTAGTTGCATTACTTATGGCCCGTTATCATTGACTGGTACAGTACGGTACGGGTCAGTACAGGTCAACTTTATTAGGGTTGCGTTTCCGCTGCATGCTTGTGAACGTGCTGGGATATGTCTGACTAAAAGTTGTCTTAAGATGCTATTTTCAAGTAGTCAATTTACTTATGGTAAAACCTATGCGAACACGGAAGTACATGCAAACGCCACACAGAAACGCCGACCGGCTCGGAGAGGGGCTGAACCAGCAGCATTCTTGCTGTGAGGCAACAGTGCTAATCACTGAGCTGCCATGCCGCCCTATCAGAGAAGAGGAGGAGTAAGGGTGGAAGGGGGGATTCTTCAAGATGAAGATGACGGAAGTGGAAAGCTCTGGTTATTTATAGTATGTCAGTATTCTGATTGGTGAAATACACGGAGCTGATGCGATACCAGCTGTGTTCAATCATAAGCATAGATCCTTAGAAATTACTTCATAAATAAACCACAAGTGTGCAAAAACTGCATCCCTGGCAACACTGTTTGTACTACAAACGTTTTCCATTGACTGGTACAGTACGGTACAGGTCAGTACAGGTCAACTTTATTAGACTTGCGTTTCCGCTGCATAAAGGGTACCAAGGGTGGGCTTGGTGTACGGCTGGCCCGAATCAAGCTAATGTACGAACCACCAATCAGACGATTCCTAACTCAGTATAAATAACCCAAGCATCTTACCTTTAGTCATATTCGTCTTGAAAAATCCCCCCTTTCACCCTCTCTCCTTTGTGGCCTCACAGCAAGAATGCCTCCGCTTTGGGTCTCTACCCAGCCAATTGGCATTTCTGTGTGGAGTTCATGTTCTCCCTGTGCTCGCGTAGGTTTTCTCTGGATCCTCCGGTTTCCTCCCAAAGTCCAAAACATGAGACATAAGTAAATTGACAAAAACCAAATCAGCACCATAGTCTAATCCCACCAGCAACACACCCTCAATATTACAGAGATCTACCTGAGCTCAAACTCTCCTCTCGCCCTGCAAACGGGAGGGAGCCCCGAGCTCGAGGATCTCATGAGCTCAGGGCTCTCTCCCGGGACAGCAATCATCAGTAAGGAGTGAACTCTTAAAGTGAAGTTTCACGAACTAATTTCGAAAGGAGCGCATGATATGATTGACTGCAGCTGGCCACTCATCTACACTCATTAGCTAGCCAATCAGATTGATCCAAACTCACTATAAGTAGCCTAGCTAGAACTAATCCCTTATCTTTGTTTTTCCGAAGAAACCCCCTATCCAGCCTTTCTCCTCCTTTCCTCCTTTACCAGGGGAAGCTCGCGAGAACCACCTGATCTCGTACTCCCCTTACATGCTCTATGGACCAGGCGGGAGCCCTGGGCTCAGTTATCTCCGAGCTCAGGGTTCTCTCCCAGGACAGCATGACAAACCTGCTAACTTGCTAACAAGTTGTCAAACAATATCTTAGTGTGAACTCTTGAAATGCCATCGAGCAGAAAGCTCTTCCTCGGTGCAACCTCAAACTAATTTTTAAAAATGAGCTGGAACAACACAACTCTAGAAATTTATTAGGGACAAATTAATTGTTTTAAATTTAATCCACTAAAATTTGTTAAAACAATTAAGTGAACTTAATCTGCTTGTGTTAGGACAGCATAAAGGTATTGTTTGCAGCACAGCATTTCTTTACAGTGTACTGCGTGTAGCACACTATTTTACAGTCCTTTTCTGTCTCTGCAGGATGTCAATGGAGGATTTCTGCAGGAATTTTTCTGAAATGGATATCTGTTGTTCAGATGTGAATGTCCTTGCCGGATCTCAATCTTCCTCCTGGAAAACTGAAGTGCACAAGGGCCAGTGGGTGATGGGGACAACAGCTGGAGGGTGTTCAAATGACATAGGTAATATACCGTAACTCTGTTTGTATTGTTTGTCTTCAGGGTTGCCAAGTCCGTGAAAATTTCCCAGCAAGATGACAGACCAGAAGGAATGAAAAGTAGCTCATTTTGTCTTTATCCAATATGTTAACTGCTGGATTCCCAAAAAGAGAAATGCTTAGCAGATCTCAATTTTAAAGTATTGACTAACTTACAGTACTGCACATCAAACAATATTTCTAATGACCTTCATGAGATATCCGATTTAATATTACCAACATACTTTTACAGCATTTTTAGGGGGTTGCCAGGTATGCATTCTGGGATCAATGTCCATTAAGAAACTATTTATTTTACATTCTGTATTTATGAGGATGAAACATTTTTGCGGCTATAGCACGTTATGAAAAAAATCCTAAAATAAGGCAACTCACAGCTTACGTTTTTTTTAAGCTCCCAATTTTCATGAGTTCACACTTAGCTGATGATTGATAATAAAGCGTATTTGGCGTGCTGTCCCGGGAGAAAGCCATGAGCTCAGAATATCTATGAGCCCGGGGCTCCCTTACGTTTGAAGGGCGAGAGGAGAGTTTGAGCTCAGGTAGATCTCGAAAACTCCCCTGCTTGTGAATGTGCTAATATATGTCTGACTAAGTCTTAAGATGCTATTTTCAAGTAGTCAATTTACTTATGGTGTATGTCTTTGAACGGTGGGAGGAAAACAGGAAACCCAGGTAAAACCCACGCGAACACGGGAAGAACATGCAAACTCCACACAGAAACGCCGACCGGCTCGGAGAGGGGCTAAACCAGCAGCGTTCTTGCTGTGAGGCAACAGTGCTAATCACTGAGCTGCCATGCCGCCCTATCAGAGAAGAGGAGGAGTAAGAGTGGAAGGGGAGATTCTTCAAGATGAAGATGACTGGAGTGGAAAGCTCTGGTTATTTATAGTGTGTCAGTATTCATCTGATTGGTGAAATACATGGAGCTGATGCGATACCAGCTGTGTTCAATCATAAGCATGTGATCCTTAGAAATTATTTCATAAATAAACCACACAAAAACTGCATCCCTGACAACACTGTTTGTACTACAAACGTTTTTATTATGACTTTGACTGCTCCTATCTAAGAATTTGAGTAAAAATGGGGACTTTTCATCGTGACATCCCCACTTATTAACCTAAAAAAGGAGATGTAAGAAATTGTTTCTTGTCTGACTTTTAAATTTTGACTTTTGTATATAAGTTATAAACATGTTATAAACAAAATCTGAGCATGACATGAGAAATGAGAGACAGAAATTTCTCATTTTAAGATATACAGTACACTGACGTTTTTCTGACATGTTGCAATTGTGACATTAATGAATACCTAAATAATTTCTATGCAGTTTTATGTTTTGTTCTGTGTTTTAATACGTTTTTTTTTTCCCCTCAGCCTAGTCTTCGTTTTATCAGGGGTTTGCCACAGCAGAATGAACTGCCAACTATTCTGGCATCTGTTTTACACATCGAATGCCCTAAAAACATTATTATTATTATTATTATTATTATTATGGGCGACATGGTGGTCAGCACTGTTGCCTCACAGCAAGAAAGTCACTGGTTCGAGTCTCGGCTGTGTCAGTTGGCATTTCTGTGTGGAGTTTGCATGTTCTCCCCACAGTCCAAACACATGCACTATAGGGGAATTGATTAACTAAATTGGCTGTAGTGTAAAAGTGTGTGTATGCGTGTGTGTGTGTATGCGTGTATGGGTGTTTCCCAGTGATGGGTTGCAGGTGGAAGGGCATCCGCTGCGTAAAATGTTGGTGGTTCATTCTGCTGTGGCGACCCCTGATAAATAAGGGACTAAGCCGAAGAAAAATTAATGAATGATTATATTTATTTATTTATTTATTTATTTATTTATTTATTTATTTATTTATTTATTTATTTATTTATTTATCTATTTATTTATTTATTTAGTTTTGGGGGTATTTTGAAGGCAATCACCAAAGCACTGAAATGCATTTATGTTTACTCCCATCTCACATCTTTACTGACTCTATTGACCTTATTTTAAAATGCGGAAGTGCGCCTGTTTTCGCGATTGTCTTAGAACTTCCGATTCATTCGCCTATGGGAGAAATGACTAGGAATAATAAACGGCAGAAAATGGCCAAACAACTTGCTCAACAAACAAATGTTTGCATGACTACACAGACCAAGTAGCATAATATAATAAGAAAATATTAAATTGCAACATCAAGCAGCGTAACGAGCAGTTGTTAACGTCAAAAAATAAATGGAAGTGAATGTGACGGGAAGTCGCGAGACAAAAAGATTCAAATCGCAGCGCCCGCTCGACAGCTGAGAATAAGATGAATACAGCACTAAACTGACACAGTAGAGTGCACGTCATGATTTGCCAAGTAAGATGCTTGAACATCGTTACATTGTTGATCCTGGAACATCATTTTTGTTGGAAAATGTAATCCATACCTATTCCCTACCCCTAAACCCAACCATAACTGTAAATTATTTCCAAAATCAGAGTGGAATAATAGTTGGATAACAGTCATGTAGAAGTGTATAAACCTAACCGTAAGCCTACACTTGACATAAATGGTAAACGTGTCCCTTAATTGTAATTTGCTGATTGGAATGTTGTTCCAGGATCAACATAGATGTTAAACCAGGAACATGTCCTGCCTGGTTAAATCAGGTTAGTGCAGTAGAGAGGTGTAAGTAGGATAACTGGAGTTGTAAGTCACTGACAGACATTCCACAGGCTTTATGAAGTGCTTTTGGCACATCACACTTAAGCAGGATATTTCATAACTGGTTGCATGATTAATTGCAGCTTAACATTACAGAATCTTTGTATCTTAATCCTTACTTAAGACTTGAAACATGTTGCGATGGCAACTAAACAGAATCTATGTTAGGTCACTTCTTTTAAATGCACTGCATCTGTTTTTATTTATTCATAGACAGTTTTTCGAAGAATCCTCAATATCGTGTGACTCTTAAAGAGACTGTTGAAGATCCTAGAGATAAATCCTCTGCAAATCTCCTGGTGTCTCTCATTCAGAAATCTCACAAGAGGAACAGACACTTGGCCACCAATTTCCACATCGGCTTTAACATTTATGAGGTTGGTAAAAATGCACTGAAACCTTGATGGGGTTTGGATTTTGCAATACTTTTAAAGCAGCTGTCTGTTTGTTTTGCAGGTGCCAGCTCATGTACGTATTGAACGCATTCCAGATTTTTCAGTTTTGCAAGGGCACGATAATCAATATGTTCCTTATTCACCAGTTAAAGGACCAAAAGGAAAAATTCCCAGCCTCGTTCTTCAGAAACGTTCGTGTTGTGGGAAAAAATGAGTCTTTTCTTAATGCTCGGGAGGTGATGGAGTTTTTCAGATTTAAAGCAGGCGACTACCTCATCGTTCCCTCAACTTTCCAGCCCAATGAAGCTTCGTCTTTCCTTCTGACGGTCTATTCAAAGACAGAAACCATCATTGAGTAAGAGTTTGCTGAGCTTTAGTGATGTTAATCAGTTTTTGTAGGATTGTTGGACTTCAAACCTTTTTGTTTTTGTTTTTTAGAGACACTTCTGGATACGGCATCACAAGAACTAAGGTACATCACCACTTGGGACATTTTTTGTCATTGTTATTCGTTTTGAAAGTATATACTGTACATGGGTGATTCTAGAGTTGTGAATAGTTTGCAGACATGAGTAAATCACTTTTACATCGTTACATTTACTTGAGTAAAATTGCAAACTATTACCGTGCCGCCCTCATGGTGTCACGAAAGTGAAGAGCGGCGGTGGGTGGTAAGGTATTGCGGACGAAAGTGAAGACTGCAGGAGAAGGGTTTTGTCATGGACGAAAGTGAAGAGCGGCGGTGAGTGGTAAGGTATCGCAGACGAAAGTGAAGAGTGCAGGAGAAGAGTTGTGTCATGGATGAAAATGAAGAGCGGCGGTGGGTGTTTGGATGTCATGAACGTAAGTGTAGAGTGAGGGGGTACAGGTTAGGAGGGTTTTGCACACGAAAGTGAATTGAAGTTGGTGAGGGAAGGGGGTTGAAAGTGAAAATGGGGGGGAGGGGTGTCATGGACAAAAGTGAATAGGGGATTGCGGACGAAAGTAAATAGGGGTTGGTAGGGAAAGGGGGTCGGGCAGTTGTCGTGGATCAAAGAAAAGAGCAGCAGGGGAGCTTGTGTTGTTGACGAAAGTGAATAGGGGTTGGTGGGGGAAGAGGGTCGGGTGGTTGTCGCAAACCAAAGTTAAGAGCGGGAGGGGTGGTTGTGTCACGGACAAAAGTTAATAGGGGTTGGTGGGGGAAGGGGGTCGGGTGGTTGTCGTGGACAAAAAAGAAAAGTGGGAGGGGGGAGTTGTGTCACAGGCGAAAGTGAATAGGGGTTGGTGGGGGAAGGGGGTCGGGTGGTTGTCGTGGACAAAAAAGAAAAGTGGGAGGGGGGAGTTGTGTCACAGGCGAAAGTGAATAGGGGTTGGTGGGGAAAGGGGGTCGGGTGGTTGTCGTGGACAAAAATGAAGAGCGGGAGGGGGGAGTTGTGTCGCAGGCAAAAGTGAATAGGGGTTGGTGGGGGAAGGGGGTCTGTTGGTTGTTGCAGACGAAAGTGAAGAGCGGGAGGGCAGGGTTGTGTCGCGGACGAAAGTGAATAGGGGTTGGTGGGGGAAGGGGGTCTGTTGGTTGTCGTGGATGAAAATGAAAAGTGGGAGGGGGAAGTGGTGTCGCAGATGAAAGTGAATAGGGGTTGGTGGGGGAAGGGGGTCGGGTGGTTGTCGTGGACCAAAGAAAAGAGTGGCACGGGGGCTTGTGTCGTGGATGAAAGTGAATAGGGGTTGGTGGGGGAAGGGGGTCGGGTGGTTGTCGTGGACCAAAGAAAAGAGTGGCACGGGGGCTTGTGTCGTGGATGAAAGTGAATAGGGGTTGGTAGGGGAAGGGGGTCGGTTGGTTGTTGCAGATGAAAGTGAAAAGCAGGAGGGCAGGGTTGTGTCACGGATGAAAGTGAATAGGGGTTGGTGGGGGAAGGGGGTTGGGTGGTTGTCGTGGACGAAAATGAAGAGCGGGAGGGGGAATGGTGTTGCAGACGAAAGTGAATAGGGTTTGGTAGGGGAAGGAGGTCAGGTGGTTGTCGTGGACCAAAGAAAAGAGTGGCAGGGGGGCTTGTGTCATGGACGAAAGTGAATAGCAGTTGGTAAGGGAAGGGTGTTGGGTGGTTGTCGCGGACGAAAGTAAAGAGCAGGCAGGTGCCCCTAGCTAAGGACTGCTACCCCAGATACTCATGCAGTGTGAAAACATCTGTGGTGGAATGATGGGTAAAGATGTGCAAGTTTATGGGATCAGATAATCTGTTGTCTAAAGTTCAGTCTATGTTTTCACTCGAAGATGTCAAAAGGAATTGTTTCATAATGCAATGAACTCATTCAGCAATTCTGGAATGAGTCATTTGTTTAAATTGTGTTGATATTTTTCAGATGATTCCCAGAGATAATGATGAATCCTTCCAGCTGTTTCTGCAATATGCGGATAAGGTACAAGTGATTCTCCAACATTATATTTTGAAATGTAACAGGTCCAAATTCAATTCAATTCAAATTAAATCCATACTAATGTTATGTGATGCATTGTGTGTATGCTTTACTCAAAAGATAAGTCTTCGATCTTTTGAGAGAGAGAGAGTGTCTGCGCCAGGATTATCAGGAAGGTTGTCCCAGAATGTAATAGCCATATACAGTATGAGAAGGCTCGACCTCCTTTAGTGGACTTTGCTTTTCTGGATACTACCAGAAGCCCTGAGTTTTGAGATCTTAAACAACCTAGAGGTCAAGCAAAATAGAAGGTGTTTATGATTTAGATTTCTGAATATAATGTAAATCAAATCCTAATAGTCTTATTATATTAGTTTGGTAAGGTGGACACCGCTCGGCTTCAGAAACTTCTGAATGAGAATTTTCATGCAGGTCAAACTTCAATTCAATTTAAGTTGAATCCACATCCTAAAGTAATGTGATGCATTGTGTGTATGCTTTACTAAAAAGATAGGTCTTTATTCTAGTTTTGAACTGAGAGTGTATGTCTGAGCCTCAGACATTATCAGGAAGACATTATTGTGAGTTTAGGAGCCATATATGAGAAGGCTCGACCTCTTTTAGTGGACTTTGCTTTTCTGGATACTACCAGAAGCCCTGAGTTTTGAGATCTTAAACAAACTAGAGGTCAAACAAACTAGAAGGTGTTTCTGATTTAGATTTCTGAATATAATGTAAATCAAATCCTAATAGTCTGATTATGTTAGTATGGTGAGGTGGACATCGAGCGGCTTCAGACACTTCTGAATGCGAATTTTCATGCAGGTCAAACTTTAATTCAATTCAATTTAAGTTGAATCCACATCCTAAAGTAATGTGATGCATTGTGTGTATGCTTTACTAAAAGATAGGTCTTTATTCTAGTTTTGAACTGAGAGTGTGTGTCTGAGACATTATCAGGAAGACATTATCGTGAGTTTAGGAGCCATATATGAGAAGGCTCGACCTCTTTTAGTGGACTTTGCTTTTCTGGATACTACCAGAAGCCCTGAGTTTTGAGATCTTAAACAAACTAGAGGTCAAACAAACTAGAAGGTGTTTCTGATTTAGATTTCTGAATATAATGTAAATCAAATCCTAATAGTCTGATTATATTAGTATGGTAAGGTGGACACCGCTCGGCTTCAGAAACTTCTGAATGAGAATTTTTATGCAGGTCAAACTTTAATTCAATTCAATTTAAGTTGAATCCACATCCTAAAGTAATGTGATGCATTGTGTGTATGCTTTACTAAAGGATAGGTCTTTATTCTAGTTTTGAACTGAGAGTGTATGTCTGATCCTCAGACATTATCAGGAAGACATTATCGTGAGTTTAGGAGCCATATACGAGAAGGCTCGACCTCTTAAAGAGGACTTTGCTTTTCTGGATACTACCAGAAGCCCTGAGTTTTGAGATCTTAAACAAACTAGAGGTCAAACAAACTAGAAGATGTTTATGATTTAGATTTCTGAATATAATGTAAATCAAATCCTAATAGTGTGATTATATTAGTATGGTAAGGTGGACACCGATCGGCTTCAGAAACTTCTGAATGAGAATTTTCATGCAGGTCAAACTTTAATTCAATTCAATTTAAGTTGAATCCACATCCAAAAGTTATGTGATGCATTGTGTGTATGCTTTACTAATAGGTCTTTATTCTTGTTTTGAACTGAGACTGTGTGTCTGAGACATTATCAGGAAGACATTATCGTGAGTTTAGGAGCCATATATAAGAAGGCTCGACCTCCTTTAGTGAGCTTTGCTATTCTGGATACTACCAGAAGCCCTGAGTTTTGAGATTTTAAACAAACTACAGGTCAAACACACGAGAACATGTTTATTAATAATATTTCTTAATATTATGTAACTAAAATCCTAATTGTCTGATTATATTAGTATGGTGAAGTGGACGCTGAGCGGCTTCAGAAACTCCTGAACGAGAATCTTCATGCAGGTGATGTTCAAGCTCAGTATAAAGTCTCAATATAAGCTCACGCTACTGTTTTTGATGCTCTGTGTTTGTTTATTGTCTGATATTTCAGGACGTTCACAGAAAACAACAGGATTCAGTGTGGATTTGTGTAAGAGTCTGGTGGCGCTGATGGATGTATCCTCTACTGTGGTGGATTTGAGTTGCAAAAGGGTTTTATTTCTGCATTTTGTTTGACTTTTGTAAATATTAGAAGAAAATGTTTCAGGTTGCTCTTTAACAGCTCAGTTCAGCTCAGTGTCACAGGAAGACTCAGTGAATTTGAATGCCTTCGTTTGTGGAAACGAGCCGTTTTTCTAAAGGTAAATTAAATCCACTGAATGAAATACATTCAGCTTCAATTATCGTTTTCATATTAAGTATAATTTTAATCTTTTTTCTGTGTTTATGCTACTAAGTTAAGCTGAATACTAGTATCTTGAAAAATATCTAGTCTAATATTATTGACTGTCATCATGGCTAAGATAAAATATATCAGTTATTAGAAATGAGTTATTAAAACTATTATGTGTTGAGAAAAATCATCTCTCCATTAAACAGAAATTGGGGGAAAAATATACAGGGGTGCTAATAATTCAGGAGGACTAATATGTGTTGCCATAAAAAAGAGAAAAATGTAAAACTATCTGTAGTGCATGTTTCATGTCTAACATGTTCAATAAAAACACTTTTGAGGAAAAATAAGAATTCAAAGAAAAACATTAGTGTGCGCACTTTTAGTAAAATCTTTAATTGCCATTTGCCATTTTAAAAATCAAGTTTAATTGGATTATTTTAAATTTAAAAAAATCCAATTCCAATTAAATGTGTCTTTTAAAAGCTAAAGTGCCTTTTCTTCTTTTTCTAAAAATAAATATTTAATCAAATATTGTGCAAGTCAAATGGGTTGCAATTACGTCTGTGTTCCTGTTATTTAGGATATTTTCTACGACATGGATGTGTCACACACTGGAAGTCTCTCTGTCAATGAACTCCGAAATGCTCTTAAAGTTGCAGGTAACTCATTTTCACTAAATTCTTACAGTCATGTTTTACAACACCATCTAATGCAGGGGTTCTCAACTGGTTTGGCCATGGTACCCACATTTTTACATGGTCATCAAGCCGCGACCCAAATTTTTAGAAACTATAATGCAATTTTAGGAATTATAACTAATTTGTATTTATTTGTTAACATACACAAGTAGTGACAGAAAAAACCCTAAGAAATTCACCAAGACTTACAAATAAACAATATTTTATTGCTGTCATTTAACAAAATGAATCAAATTATAGAAATATTACAAAGTAAAAATGACAAATACTGTTAATAATAAACTGTTAATAAAACATGTTTTCTGGTTTTTGAATGTTGTTTTAATTCAGAAGGTTTCATGCTCTCTTATGAGAGCACCTCACTACATATGACATTAGCCCCTTTCACACAGTGATACCGGTAAATATCTGGAAAATTTCCGGAACAACTTTTCCGGTATATTCAAAAAAAGCGCTGTTCACACAGGCGAGGACGTTACGGAAATTTTCCATCCACACATCACACATCCATTCCAAAATACCGGTAAATTCTGACATCATTCACCACAAATGAGCTTTAAACGGCTGCGCTTGTGTTTGTAAACATTTGACTAAATTACAAACTCTGTGGATGATCAATATTGTGAACAACTTCCGCAGGATCACTTTCGCATGTCGAGATGTTCAAAATATGTGCGTGTGCAGGCGCTCACAGGTTGTTTCACAGGCACACGCAAAGCTTGAAGGTAAACAAACAACAGCTTATCATAAGCATCTCATCGATGATTATTTACACAGTTGGCATTAAGAAGAACATATAAACGTGATCTGACTAACTTCTAGCTGCTAAATGTGTCTGGAAAAATATTCAAAGGCTTTTATTCTCATAAACCGCGCGGACGTGAATGCGTCTGACTGTTGTTATTGGCTGAAGCAGACGTCTCACGTCAGCACGTTTTAGACGTGCACGCGCTTATTACGGGAATCTTCCTTCTGCATTCACACAGCGCAGCATTCCGGCAAATTGCCGGTAATGTTACAACTTCTCTTTCCGGAAAATAGCCAGAACGAATTTACCGGTATTTTCAAAAAGGACCTGTTCACACATACAACCTTTGCCCGGCAATTTTCCGGAAAGGTCTGTATGTGTGAAAGGGGTTACTGAGGCTTTAAGTCTTTTTGTTGTCAATATATATATCCATACTTTACAATTCAGGGTCGTACTTGCGTTTTGACATATTTGTTGGCAATAATTAAATTAAATTTCACATGTCAAATGGTAGGGTTGTTGCGCACGCATTTCAAAATAAAAGTCCGGTATAAGCAAAATAAGTAAAACATTTAACTTTTTTTTTTTCCCCAACTCCGCGACCCACTGAAAATGTTCCCGCGACCCCACCAGTTGAGAAACATTGATCTAATGTACTACATTTTAGAGCGAATGTGCTGATGTTTCATCACCTTAGAATTGAAAGGTTCTATCTGCGTTCTACATGATTTTGAGATGTTGAGCTTTAACGTTTTTGCATTCCATATAACAAACAATTTGTGTGTAACAGTTCTCTTTCTTACATAAACATGTCAGAGAGCCTAAATGTAAACTGTCAAAGTTCTATTACGTTTACAAATTAGAGTAAAAAAAACAAAAAAACATGGTAAATGCAGAATGTAGACAAATCATTTTCTGCTTGGAATTATAAGGTTCTATCTGGCAGATCATTCAGTAAAGCATTACTTCTCAAGAAATACAATAAAAAATATATGATTTGGTGTTGTAACATTATTTTGATGCTTGAGAAAGTTAAATTTTGCTTTCTGTAACATTTATTTCATGTTTTAAGTTTAATTTAAAACTAATTTCGAGAGGAGCATGTGCTCATGATTGACCCAGCTGGTCTACATTAGCTAATTATGATCCTCCAATCAAAGGATCCCATATCACTATATATCCTCATTTCCTTTCTACAACTATCTTCGTCTGGAAGAAACCCCCCTCCTCCCCTTCTTCCTCCTTTATCCAGAATGGGCGGCACGGTGGCCCAGTGACTAGCACTGTTGCCTCACAGCAAGAATACCAATGGTGTTGGGTCCTCGTTGAGCCATCTGGTATTAATATGTGGAGTTTGCATGTTCTCCCCGTGTCCGCGTGGGTTTCTCCGGGTTCCCCGGTTTCCTCCCACCATCCAAATTTGCTCTATATTATAGATAAAATAAGCCTAAAAATTTTTTATAATGTCTTACTCTCAGGAAGTTCGCCTTGGCCTCAGCAGCGGGGGAGTTTGAGATAGACCTGAGCTCAATCTCCACTCGCCCTGCAAAAGGGGGGGAGCCCTGGGCTCGAGGATCCCTTGAGCACAGGGCTCTCTCTTGGGACAGCATGCCAAACAAGCTATGTATAAATCATGAGCTAACTGTGAACTCTTAAAATAATATATTTTTAAAGCATACAAGGCTGTGCTAAATATTTTGTCCAGTGCAGATGTTAATTTTATCTAATTAATATGTTAATATTTATAACATGCACTGTAAAAAATAAATACGTAAAATTTACGGTAAAAAAACGGCAGCTGTGGTTGCCAGTACTTTACCGTTAAAAACACTGTACAAACCGTAAAAGTAATTTTTAATTTTTACAGTAAATGACCGTATTTTATTAATTTATAGAGGTAATATGTCTGTATTTTGAATGATCAACATCTACACATCTTTTGTTACACAGTTAGACACGTTAGCACACCCACATGCAGGTGGTGATGAGGAAGTTACATAATGAGTCAATGCTCATCACAATCAACTTTTCCCACAAGCAGACAAGAGTATCAGCATATAGAAGGTGCTCCGTGTCATTCACACAGCTACTAAACACCAGTATGGTAACACACATAAAATTAAAGTCATGAAATAAACATTGTTTATCAACATCAAATGTAACATAAATCTCTAATGTACATAACTGATGGGGAAACAACTAAAAAAATTCATATTAATGTCAACCAAATGCATAAAAAGTGATGTGCCATGCAGGGAATTCTGGCAAAGTCAATTTACGGTTATTCGCCAATTATATTAAGGAAACATACTGTTAACCAGATTACGGATTTGTACTGTCGCATTTTTACAGTTTTTTACCGTTGAAATCACGGCCATTTTTTACAGTGTGTTATCCTTTATATGAACTATTGAATTGTATTTACTGAATTATATGCCCCATGAATTAAATTAATTATTTACCCTTCAAGGCTTAATATTAAATTTAAAGACTTTACAAGAAAGCAAAATAAGCAATTTAGTTTAGTAAACACTGAAAAATGTTTCACTTAAAATCTATATACAAATAAAAATATTTCACATTTAATATATACATTTTTTAACATTCGTTTCTTTTTCAACAATGTAAAATTTAACATTTCATCTCAACGTCAAAAATGCTTCTAAATCATCTTATTTACGCACACCTCAGTTTTGTCTAGTGGGACATTATTTTGCAGACTCTGAATTTATTTCTTGGATGTCTTTCTGATCTTTCACGCTGTCATTGGAGCAGTCCAGCCAAATGGCAAAGAAAGCTGATCCTGATTGGCCCTTGTGTGCATTAAAAATGCTGATTGGCTAACAGAAAGAACCTTATAGAGCCAATCTAGAATTCAACTTTGTAGTTTTTGTGTTTTAAATAAAAAGTCTTAAAATGTAAACAACTCATACAAAAACATCACATAATGTAAATAAGCTGTCATTTAATAAGAATGTGTCTATAACTCAATTTTGACAAAAATGTCAGATAGAACCTTATAATTCTATGGTGGCGATTTGTTTGTTTTCCAGGGTTTGTATTGAGTGACGGTATGCTGAATCTCATGGCTCTCCGATACGCTGACTCTAATGGGGAAATTTCTCTGGAAAACTTTATTGTGCTCGTGCTGCGCATGGACTGCATGGCCAGTGAGTCTCTAACTTTATCCTGTTGTTTTGTGCTGGTTATTCAGTACAGTTCTCGAATATTTTGTGCAAAAATATCCTGAAAACACTACTTGATGCACAGTATTAAATCTAAGATATAACTTTCGAGGCATTTTTATAAAGCTAAACGTGGGCAGCACGGTGGTTCAGTGGTTAGCACTGCCACCTCACAGGAAGAAGGTCGCTGGTTTGAGTCCCGACTGGGCCAGTTGGCATTTCTGTGTGGGGTTCTCCCTATGTTGGCGCGGGTTTCCTCCGGGTGCTACGGTTTCCCCCACAGTCCAAACACATGCCCTATAGGTGAATTGGGTAAACTAAATTGACCGTAGTGTGTGTGTGTGTGTGTGTGTGTGTGTGTGTGTGTGTGTGTGTGTGTGTGTGTGTGTGAGAGAATGAGTGTGTATGGATGTTTCCCAGTACTGGGTTGCAGCTGGAAAGGCATCCACTGTGTAAAAACATACGCTGGAGTAGTTGGCAGTTCATTCCGCTGTGGCGACTCCTGATAAATGAGGGACTAAGCCGAAGGAAAATGAATAAATGAATGTATAAAACTCATATACACATTTAAAATTAACTATTTCTGCTGAAGTTAAGCTTTAACAACATAATTCTGAAGATTGTTTTGGGAAGCCTAATTTTTTTTTTATCTTCAATCCACCTAATTTTGTTTTGGTAACTTAATTAGTGGTGATGCAGTGGCGCAGTAGGTAGTGCTGTCATCTCACAGCAAGAACCCACATCGCTGGTTCGAACCTCGGCTCAGTTGGCGTTTCTGTGTGGAGTTTGCATGTTCTCCCTGCTTTCGCGTGGGTTTCCTCCGGGTGCTCCGGTTTCCCCCACAGTCCAAAGACATGCGGTACAGGTGAATTGGGTAGGCTAAATTGTCCGTAGTGTATCAGTGTATGTGTGAATGCGTGTGTGGATGTTTCCCAGAGATGGGTTGCGGCTGGAAGGGCATCCGCTACATAAAAACATGCTGGATAAGTTGCCGGTTCATTCCGCTGTGGCGACCCCAGATTAATAAAGGAACTAACCCGACAAGAAAATGAATGAATGAACTTAATCTGTGTTAGGACAACATGATTGAATGTTTGGAACACTGTAAAAAGTGATTAGTTATTTAAAGCAAGTAAACCAAATGTCCCAATAGAAACAAGTCGTCTTTGCAATAATAATGTAAGTAAACCCATTGTAACCTGGAACTGTTAAATTGACTGTGTTTTTATAATTATGCTTATTGTACTAACTTTAAAAAAATAATAAAAGTAAACTAATGACTTTTACCAATACACCTTTATTATATTTGCTTTTCCACAACTTTTCTCTATCTAGCAAAATGACAGTAACTACACTCTCAGGAATAAAGATATGCGAGCTGTCATTAGGCTGTCTAAATGGTGAAAATGTGTACCTAAAAGGCCCATATTAATACCTCAAGGGTACATACTAGTATACCTAAAAAGTACAAAAGTGTTCCTCTTAAAATTTTCAGATACTAATATAAACTTTTAAGGTACCAATAAGAAGCCTTTAAGTACAAATGTGTACCTTTTGAAACGGTGCCACCCCTGTGACAGCTCACGTACATTTATTTCTGAGAGTGTAAAATAAATCTGCTCTTCCAGACTCCAGTGTGTCTTCCAAATTCAACACAGGCTATAGTTTTGATTTTATAGGCTTAATGAAGCACCAAATGTGTAAAATTGTAATAATTACAGTAATTATTTGAAAACAGACGTGCTAAAATAGTCTGACTCATGCAAAAAAGAATGAGTTGACTTTAAAAAGTGAGTACAATAAGCATACATATAAAAATTAAGTCAACTTAACAGTTCCAAGTTACAATGGGATTACTTACATTATTTGTGTAAGTTAACATGAGAATACAAAATGTTTAGGGGGGAAAGTAAATGATATTAAGCACTGTTCAGATATTTTGAGGATATGGTATTAAACTACACTTTAAAAAATGTAAAGACAAAAAAGTCAGGACGATAAATATTTTCGCTTTAACTTATTGTAATATGTTAATCAGGTTTCAACTCAATGTATACAAAGTTAAACTTCATATTTTAGTCAGTTATATTGATGTACAGATAAAGTCAGAATTATTCACCCCCTTTGAATTTTCTTTTCTTTTTTAAATATTTCCCAAATGATGTTTGACAGAGCAAGGAAATTTTTACAGTATGTCTGATAATATTTTTTTCTTCTGGAGAAAGTCTTATCTGTTTTATTTTGGCTAGAATAAAAGCAGTTTTTAATAAATAAAAAATATATATATTTTAAGGTCACAATTATTAGCCCCTTTAAGCTATATTTTTTCTTGAGAGCAAAAAACAAACCATCATAATTACCCAAACTAGTTAACCTAATTAACCTAGTTAAGCCTTTAAATGTCACTTTAAGCTGTATAGAAGTGTCTTGAAAAATATCTAGTCAAATATTATGTGCTGTCATCATGGCAAAGATAACATAAATCAGTTATTAGAGATGAGTTATTAAAACTATTATGATTAGAAATCTGCTCTACGTCGAACAGAAATTTGGGAAAATATAACCAGGGGGCTAATAATTCTGACTTCAACTGTAAGTTGAAATAAATAGAAAGATTCATTTGATTCAGCTAAAAAAAAATAATCCTGCAAGAATATATTTTACAGTGTATCATAATAATAAAATAACTTGTGCATGTAATCAAAGTAAGATCCAATAATGCATATGTGTTGCTTTTCAATTGCTAACACAATTTCCCTATGGTTCCCAGTCTGCACCCAAGTTAATTTCTTTATTTATTTATTTTTACTGCTGTAAGAACGGTCTTTAAACCACAGCGGTTCGAACTGTAGTTCTGCCGAGCGACTAAAAAGTGATCAGCATGATGGTAAAAAAACTGTACATTTCTAGTCAAACCATTCTTCTGCAGTCTCATACCAAAAACGGAAATAAGTGCAGTGTTAATAGCTATAAATGTGGGAGAGCGTTGATATTATGTGATTGTATTGTATTGCAATATGGAACAATTAAGTGTTGACGTTAAATCAAAAGTAATTCACAAACATTTGAAAATGAGATGATTTAATGACAATAATTCTATAACAAAATACAAAATACTGTATAAAATGATAAAATATGAACTGATAATACATATGGTATAAATTGTACCCAGCTTAAATGTAAAATTAAAGTTACCAGAGGTAGAAGGAGAGACACAGAGGGAGGGAGAGATAGACAGATTGAGCTGGCCCAAAAGCCTGATAGCAGTAGAGTCAGAGAAGATAGACTCCAGAGGAGTAGAGGAGAGGAGCAGGAGAGAAGGAGGGCAGGAAAAGAGACAGAGCTCGAGTTTACCACCTATTTTGTATATTTTTTGACCATGTGACTAAAGTCATTCAAGACATTCAAACTGACCAATCAACATGTGACCACACCATAAAACCCCCAAAGTCCACACAACAGATCTTATTAGTATCTAACTTGGTAGTCAGTATGGACCTTCTTGAGTCGAAAAGACATGTTTTGTCATATAATCAAATGCATATGATAATTCAGCCTCTTACACTGCCATAACTATATCAAAACACTTAAATTGATTATGTGTGTATTTTTTTTTTCATTTTACGATTCATTATACTATTTATTCATTCATTCATTCATTTTTTTGTCGGCTTAGTCCCTTTATTAATCAGGGGTCGCCACAGCGAAATGAATCACCAAATTATCCAGCATATGTTTTATGCAGCGGATGCCCTTCCAGCTGCAACCATCACTGGGAAACATCCACACACGCTCATTCACACACATACACTACGGTCAATTTAGCCTACCCAATCCACCTTCACCGCATGTCTTTGAACTTGTGGAGGAAACCCACGCCAACACAGGGAGAACATGCAAACTCCACGGGGAGAAAATGGCATAATCACTCTATTATTTTTATCACCAGAAACATTCAAGAGACTCTCTGCTGGGGGCCCAAACATGATGCTGGGAGAAAATGAAGTAATTCTTTTATACTTATATATTAATGTAATGAGAATTAAACCTCATTATTCATATCCGCTGATTAACTAATGCTTTGTTTTTGTAGTGGATGCATCTCACACTGTACTCATGAGACAAAAAACAAGACTGAAAAAATGGATCCTGGCTGACTTCACTGCTCGCACGCAGCAATAAAATACACAAATTTAAGAGTCAAATGCAAACTTACCTTCATACGTGATATGTTTTGCATACGGAAGGTTTGCTATCTATAATTTATTTGATTGTGCATGCAGTCATTGTTTGTTTTGTGCATTTAATTAAATACGGAATTAATTTTGAATTGTTTAAACATTTTTAATCATTAAAAGGTTCATTTATATTGCGTTAATAACGGCTTCTTTAACAAGATGCACAGAGCTCACAGTGTTTAACATACAAACACAATTGCTGAAGACTGCATCTTTATATGAATAAACCAAAGATTATGCCTCACAACTGACTTTTGTTTAGTTTTTGACATTTCATACCTTACGTATACGGTAAAATGCAGTCTAAATCCAACAACAACACACACACACACACACACACACACACACACACACACACACACACACACAAAAAGCTCAAAGTAATGAAATAAGTTGATCAATGTATTTATACTATAGAAAAGGCATGGATCTGGAATATTAATTACACATTTAAGAGTTCACACTTAGCTGATGATTGATTATAAGCAAGTTTGGCATGCTGTCCCGGGAGAGAGCCCTGAGCTCAAAGGTTCTTGAGCCCTGGGCTCCCTCCCGTTTGGAGGGCGAGAGGGGAGCCTTGAGCTCAGGTAGATCTCGACAACTCCCCCTTGATAAAAACTGATGACTAAAAATTGAATGCTATGAAAAGATATGCTGCATGGTGAGAGATTAACTGTAGTGCAAAATTTAGATTTATTAATTTACTTGTTGTGCATGTTTTTGGAATGTTGGAGGAAACCGGAGGACACGGGGAAAACCAACGCAAGCACGGGAAGAACATGCAAACTACACACAGAAACGACCACCGGCCTGTTAAAGGACTAGAACCGGTGACGTTCTTGCTATGAGGCGACAGTGCTAGTCACTGAGCCACCGTGCTGCCCTATGGAGGGAAAGGTGAAAAGGTAGAGGTGGAAGGGGGGATTCTTCAAATCGAAGATGACTGTATTGAAAAAACCCTGGCTCTTTATAGTGGTTAGGAATGGCCTGATTGGTGGATCATGCATGCTAATGCAGAACCAGCCGTGTTCAATCATAATCACGTGCTCCTCTCGAAATTAGTTTATGAATAAACTTCACATATAAGTTTGTCCCATAGAGATTTGCTGAATGTCAAACAAAGTGAAGTGTCAAACATCTGGTAAATTAATGAATCAATACTTACAAACGTGTTCATATTAATTAAGAAATGTGACCATTAGTTATAATTGTTTAGACAAATAGTTACCAAGCAGGTCACACTTTATTTTGATGGTCCATTTGTTGAATCTTATTGGATTATAAGTAGACTGTTAGGTTTGGGTTGGGGTTAGTGTAAGTTGACATGTACTTCTTATAGTCAGTTAAATGTCTGTTGAACGAGCAGTATCAGGTTATATATATATATATATATACTCACTGGCCACATTTAGTCATGTTAGGCAAGGTCAAGACGATCTGCTGCAGTTCAAACTGAGCATCAGAATGGGGAAGAAAGGGAATTTAAGAGACTTTGAATGTGGCATGGTTGTTGGTGCCAGACGAGCTGGTCTGATTATTTCAGAAACTCCTGATCTACAGGAATTTTCACGCACAACCATCTCTAGGGTTTACAGAAAATGGTCTAAAAAAAGGAAATATCCAGTGAGCGGCAGTTCTGTGGGCACAAATGCCTTGTTGATGTCAGAGGAGAATGGCCAGACTGGTTCCAGCTGATAGAAAGGCAACAGTAACTCAAATAAGCACTCGTTACAACTGAGCTCTGCAGAAGAGCATCTCTGAACACACAACACGTCCAACCTTGAGGCGGATGGACTACAGCAGCAGAAGACCACACCGTGTGCCGCTCCTGTCAGCTAAGAACAGGAAACTGAGGCTACAATTCACACAGGCTCACCAAAACTGGACAATAGAAGATTGGAGAAACGTTGCCTGCTCTGATGAGTCTCCATTTCTGCTGACACATTCAGATGGTCGGGTCAGACATTAGCCCCTTTCACACATACAGACCTTTCCGGAAAATTACCGGCAATTTTCCGGAAAGGTTGTATGTGTGAACAGGTCCTTTTTGAAAATACCGGTAAATTCGTTCTGGCTATTTTCTGAAAAGAGAAGTTGTAACATTACCGGTAATTTGCCGGAATGCTGCGCTGTGTGAATGCAGAAGGAAGATTGCCGGAAAGAGCGCGTCCACGTCTAGAACATGCTGACGTGAGACACCTGCTTTAGCCAATCAGAACAGGCAGACGCATTCACGTGCGCGCGGTTTATGAGAATAAAAGCCTTTGAATATTTTTCCAGACACATTTAGCTGCTAGATGTTAGTCAGATAACGTTTCTATGTTCCTTCTTAATGCCAACTGTGTAAATAATTATCGATAAAATGTTTATGATAATCCGTTGTTTGTTTACCTTCAAGCTTTGCGTGTGCCCGTGAGCGCCCATATATAGCAGGAACACACACACATATCATGAACATCTCGACATGCGAAAGTGTTCCTCTATATGTTTTCATTGGAGTTGTACTCAATACTGATCTATCCGAAGAGTTTGTAATGTAGTCAAATGTTTACAAACACAAGCACAGCCGTTTAGAGGTCAATTCTGGTTAATGATGTCAGAATTTTCCGGCATTTGGTGTGTGGATGTGTGAATGCTCTTTTCCGGAAAAATTCTGTAAGCTCCTCGCCTGTGTGAACAGCGCTTTTTTGAATTTACCGGTAAAGTCGTTCCGGAAATTTTCCGGATATTTACTGGTATCACTGTGTGAAAGGGGCTTATGACATCAACAACATGAAAGAATGGATCCTTAACGGTTCAGGCTGTTGGTGGTGGTGTAATAGTGTGGGGAATATTTTCTTGGCACACTTTGGGTCTATTAGTACCAATTAAGCATTGTGTCAATGCCACAGCCCTTTATGAGCACAGTGTCTCCATCTTCTGATGGCTACTTCCAGCAGGATAACGCACCATGTCAGGAAGCGTGAATCATCTCAGACTGGTTTCTTAATCATGACAATGAGTTCACTGTACTCAAATGGCCTCCACAGTCACCAGAGCTCAATCCAATAGAGCATGTTTGGGATGTGATGGAACGAGAGATTCCATTATAGATGCGCAGCCGACAAATCTGCAAAAACTGTGATGCTATCATGTCAATATGGAGCAAAATCTCTTAGGAATATTTCCAGTAGCTTGTTGAATTTATGCCATGAAGGATTGAGGCAGTTCTGAAGGCAAAAGGGGGTTTAACCTGGCAGTAGTAAGGTGTACCTAATAAAGTGGCCGGTGTATATATATATATATATATATATATATATATATATATATATATATATATATATATATATATATATATATATATATATATATATATACATACACACAGTGTATATATAAATCAACAGATTCCTGCATAAATAATAAAGCGGGCAAATAAATAACTTTATAAATTACACGAATTCTGGGGAAATAAAAAAAAAAGCTAAACTAGAAGCAGATTTCTTCTTTTCTTTTTATTCATTTTTGAGCATGGTTTTGTATTTACTTTTCCTCAGCTCAGCATGCTAATGAGAGTGTTTCTATAAACCATGAGAAGCTAGTCAAAAAAATCTAAATCTAAATTTTTCTTACAGTCAACCAATGATGGCATAAACACCCTCTCATTATCATGTCTTTTTTTACAGGATGCTCTAAGAAACTTCAAATAATATTCACATAGCAAAACATGCAGTATATTGTACAAAATGTTCAAAAAACATGGTACAACTATTTAATTTATTTGTAGTATTGTTTGTGATAGCCCTTTTCAACAAGATTTAAACAATGGTTTCAGAGACTGACCAATAGAATCATTTGACTCCATGTTTATGTCTCATGAGGAACTTTACTGCATGTGCTGATTCTCTTTTCATGCTGTTTCACCCTGACAGGCTCTGTAAATGATTCAGTGTGTGTTGTTTTGTTGTAGTAAAACAGACAGTAGCAGACTCACCCTCACTTCTGTATTTGCTCAGGGTGGGACATGATAACAAAAGCATTAGACTTTACTTTCATTGCAAATCAATAGATCACAAGGTATGTGAGAGTCATCTGTATATTATATACTACAAAGAGAAGTTTTTAATGCCTCTAATGTTTTTTTTACACCAGTCTTTTCCATGTAGAGTCACCCCAAATCACATTTTCTTTCTTTTCTTTTCTGAATTAGGTCTGAAATTGAACTTGATAAGTACACTTGCTGTTCAAACACTCTTCTGTCATCTTGTGTACAAGTCGTCTGAAATAACTGCTTATTGTGACCGTTCACGGCGTTTAAATTTTAATTTTTATTTGCACAACACTTTCCACAAATAGTTCTGTTTATACTGTTGTAGCCTCCTATTACACGTAAATATATTATGACCGATTATACACTGCCATCTAGAGGTGTGTTGTTGTAAATGCAACGCAATCTGCCATATCCGCCAGGAAGTAAAATGATTTTCGGGGTGAAATCAAAGACGGGTATGTAACAAATAAATAATGTTGGAGGGGAAGGGACGTCAACATATTAAAGGATAAATAAAAATGCACACCTGAGGTTGGGATGTGGTGATGCGAAGTGACCTTTACACCTATATACGCATTAATTTCTAACATTTCAATAGACTAATGTCGATTATTCCGCCTATCCGTAGGTTTCCACAGCTGTTCAGATGTTGTATTTCAAACATTTGTTAGGGTTTTCGTCCTGAAACTGCTCCTGTGTGCAGCACTAGTTTTCTCCACATGTCCTCTAAAGCCTTGTGTTGTGTTTTGATGAGATTTTGACAATAGTATGGAGCTAAGGATATGCCAAAACAATCTGAATATGAATTGTGTTCATTTGAATTATTGACAATTGTAATTTAATATTTCTGAATTTTTATATTACATTAAAATTGTTTTGAATTTGATCTTCTTAATTAGAATTTCATAACTTGAATATTGAACATCTGAAATTTAAGACAACTGGATTTTTCAACTCTGCAGAAAAATCCAGCTTAAACCAGCCTTGGCTGGTTGGCTGGTTTTAGCTGGTCGACCAGGCTGGTTTTAGAGGGGTTTTTGGTCACTTCCAGGCTGGTTTCCAGACATTTCTAGCCTGGTCTTAGCTGGTCAGGCTGGGAGATGACCAGCTAAAACCACCTTGACCAGCCTAGCCAAGCTGGGAGTCCAGCCAAAACCAGCTATATCCAGTTTAAACCAGGCTGGTCAAGCTGGTTTTAGTTGGATTTGGCTGGTCATTTTCCAGCCTGACCAGCTAAGACCAGGCTGGAAATGACCAAAACCCCTCTAAAACCAGGCTGGTCAACCAGCTAAAACCAGCCTAGGCTGGTGTAAGCTGGATTTTTCAGCAGGGAAGGCTTAAACTTTTATAGACAGATTTCCAAACTTTTTTTGTGTGTGTTCTGAATTGATAGACTGCAGATACCCAGTTTGTAAAAATCTGTTTCAAGTTTTCAAGCTGAATAAATTAAGTACATCAAATACAATATCCTAAAATTCAAAACCAGAAATTCAGATCTTGTAATTCAGATTCAGCAGAAAGTAGGTGATCAACAGGGAGGATTAGACGATCACTGAAAATTCCAACTAAGCATTTTGGCCAATCACAGAGCTGCTTGAATTTACTGGTGTATGTGAGGCTCAGGAGGACACCATTTTTCTGTGATAGAAGATTGGAAAAATGTTGCCTGCCTGATTCTCGATTCTCGATTTCTGCTGCCACATTTGGATGGTCGGGTCAGAATTTGGCATCAACAACATGAAAGCATGGATCCATCAACGGTTGTTGGTGGTGTAATAGTGTGGGGGATATTTTCTTGACACAGTTTTGGCTCATTAGTACCAATTGAGCATCATGTCAACACCACAGGCTACCTGAGTATTGTTGCTGACCATGTCCATTCCTTTATAACCACAACGTCTCCATCTTCTGATGGCTACTTCCAGCAGGATAACGCGCCATGTCATAAAGCGAGAATCATCTCAGACTATCTTCTTGAACATGACAATGAGTTCACTGTACTCAAATGGCCTCCACAGTCACCAGAGCTCAATCCAATAGTGCATCTTTTTGATGTGATGGAACGGGAGATTCACATCATGGAAGTGCAGCCGACAAATCTGCAACAACTGCGTGATGCTTTCATGTCAATATGGAGCAAAAGGGGGGTCCGGACTGATACTAGTAAGGTGTGCCTAATAAAGTGGCCGGTGAGCCTATAAGATTTAAAGAGCTTCTTTGGTTTTATTTAGCATCTAATAAGTCACATGTACTCTCTTTTGTGTATCCACAAGCAGTTTATTGAATGGGATAATGTCCATTTATCATAACAGTGTACATGTTTAATGTGCGCTACATGAAGGCAGCATAGTGATAGTGTTCTTATCTTTTCATGATATGATACACATGATCTCTAGGCAGTATAAAAGTGACGCAATCTTGATAAATGCAACCTTTAGACACAACAGGTAACAACCCAGAGATATATATAGCCTATATCTGGATCGACTGCATGAACGAGATAAACGAAAAATGTCTTTGGAAAACTCTATAGGCCGTTTTTGAGGGTCAGCATCATCAGTTAAAGCACACTGCACCTTTGTTGTGGTTAATGCAAAACAATATTGAGATAATCCCTGCTGAAAAATCCAGCTTAAACTAGCCTAGGCTTGTTGGCTGGTTTTAGCTGGTTGACCAGCCTGGTTTTAGAGGGTTTTTGGCCATTTCCAGCCTGGTTTGAGCTGGTCTGGCTGGAAAATGACCAGCTAAAACCAGCTTGACCAGCCTGGTTTAAGCTGGACATAGCTGGTTTTGGCTGGGCTCCCATCATGGCTAGGCTGGTCAAGCTGGTTTTAGCTGGTCATCTCCCAGCCTGACCAGCTAAGACCAGGCTGGAAATGGCTGGAAACCAGCCTGGAAGTGGACAAAACCCCTATAAAACCAGCCTGGTCGACCAGCTAAAACCAGCCAACCAGCCTAGGCTGGTTTAAGCTGGTTTTTTCAGTAGGGATATCATACACAATATTGATTATCAAATGGCTGTTGACTGATAAATAAATGTACAGCTGCATAAAGACATGTGTAGTTCCTCTTTTACACCATTTGTTCGCTTCAGTTTCCTGCCAAATACAATAGCAGTCCCTAAACCATTATACAACATTCACTAATAGTCAACCCCTTCGCTAAAAAGTCAGTCCTTGTTGGATAGTTTGTACACATAAATATATACACTAGATGTCGCCTGGCCTATTGTTGTCTATTGGACGGAATGCGTCAATAGCGCCGCCATCTTGCTACAGGGTAGCGCTCCTTTGAAATGAATGCGGGACCAAGGTACAGTGGAGGACTGTGGCCATCCAAAGCCAGAGATATACACATATACACATATTTCTATGATCGGGAGTTTTCCTGGATATTAGTGTGTAATTTTAATTTTGTAATTACGAAAATTAGCATTTTACATCACTTTTCTACATTGATGGATCAGTGACCGCACGGGCATTCCTGACAAAAAGCTTGTGTTTGTGTGTACAGAAATGCACTATTCACCCTCCCTGTTAAATGTAATATAATCATGTCCTGAAACACACCTTCTCTCCTGCTTTCACTTCTCATACTGACGGAGGGAGCGATTCGTTTGTGGATGAATCCCCCGAACGACTCTTTCACTAACGTTAGCCGACAATAATACAAGTTTCTGGCAGCGCAGCATCTCGTTGTCATATTTCTTTTGCATTGTTTGCTGATTTTATTCAACAAAACTAGCATAAGCCGAGTGTTTAGTGTGAGTTGGAGCTGCTTTGCCTTATGGTGAATGCAGTAAGTGACTTTATTATCATCAATAACGTGACCTGATTAGCACAAAAGTTCAGAACATACAAAAACAGAAAAAAACTTAATATTACCTATGAAATGTTCTGCCTTTGTGCTTTGTTTTCTTTGTTTGCTCGTTACTACACTTGTAGACAGCGCTAAAGTCCAGTATCTTCACGTAATAACACTCTCTTGACTATTGCGGTTGAATGACATTTGTCCTGGGAGCACTGTACCAATGTGGCGGCGCTATTGACGCATGCTGAGGGTCCCTATGCGATATCTAGTGTATATATCTATGGTTTGTAAAATACGTACTAGCGAAAGCTTCAACAGTCGTACATTCCATTGTAAATTGTATATATCATGTATTTAAAGGCATAACATACCAGAGGTTAATAGTTGCATAGCCTGAAATGTGTCATGTTTTCCTAAGTAGAGTTGCAGACATCGCCATAATAGTTTGTTATCACACTGTACACTACTTGATAAAAGTCTTGTTGTTGATCTCAGTTGTAGGAGCAACAAAAAAACTTGACTTCTAGTCGATCATTATAGGGAAAGTGTCAGACGGTGGATTTCTCTGTTGAGCTGCATCCCAATCATCACAAATACTGCAGAAGACCTACTGGAACTAGCATGGACCCAGGATTCCCATAGAAATCAGTTAAGTTTGGTGATGGAAAAATCATGGTTTAGGGTTACATTCAGTATAAGGGCGTGCGAGAGATCTGCAGAGGATGGCAACATCAACAGCCTGAGGCATCAAGACATTTGTGCTCCCCATTAGGGCTGGGCCGATAGCCAATAGATAGCCAATAGACAACACAATGCTGAGCTGGCATTGCCGATCCTCTGCCCCGAAACCTGCTCGCGAAAAATACACACTCAGGCCCCGTTTACACTAATACGCCTTAGTGTTAAAATGGCATTTAAAGGGCCATGAAACCCCCTCGTTTCAGCAGGGTGTTTTCACACCTCTACTTTGGAAAAAGTCAGAAAAGTGGGCGTGTCCAGCTCTGTTTAGGGGGGAGTGTCGGAGGAAGAAAAGTGGGATGGTGTGGGAGTGTCTATTTGGGCACGTGCGAGTTTCAGAGTCAAAATACACACACACACACACACACACACACACACACACACACACACACACACACACACACACACATACACACACACACACACAGGAGAAAGTGATGGTGTTTAACCTACATGGACATCTGTAGTCAAATTATTTGCCAAATTATTAAATGGTGGACTTTAACTGCAGTTTGGCTCTTTCCTTCAGGGAATTCATTCATGCCCCTCGCGACAAACGAGATATTTGATTCGAGGAACTGCTCTAAGCGTGTATTTTTGCGTCGCGTACACTGTTAATCCTCACGTGACTCCAGCTGCGCTCTCACAGAGAGAAAATGAAAACAAAACTTAACGGCAGCAAACTATAAAAGCAACACTTCACGCTTGTTTTGCCAACACAACGTGGCATCTCTGTCGTGAAAACACTGTGACAGTAATGAATATTTATGAAGTTGCACAATAGAGCGCGCTGATTGGTTTGAACCAAGCCTTACTCATGCATTAATGCATCACACTGTAAGACGTAATAAGACACACTCTGGCACAGACGTCCAGTCTGCACGCTGGAATACAGGCTATTATGTCATGACCGTGACGCAGCTTCAAAAATTCGTTTCAAACCGGAAGTACGAATTTGCTTGAAATAACGCAAAAACAACCAATTTACACTTTTTAGTGAAATATAGGTGTCCTAATAGTGTTTATAGCAGTGTGGGACACATATAC
Source organism: Danio rerio (assembly GCF_052040795.2). Taxonomy (NCBI): domain Eukaryota; kingdom Metazoa; phylum Chordata; class Actinopteri; order Cypriniformes; family Danionidae; genus Danio; species Danio rerio. The sequence continues at coordinate 4,217,444 of NC_141037.1, forward strand.
CACTGTCAACAGCTCAAAACATGTGTTTTGGTGTTTCGTGACCCTTTAAGAACGAAAATGATCCACATCCACGCCAGAGCTGGAGTTGGAGTCTTTTTCAGCCCTGGAGTTTCAAGCCTCAGACCGGCCCACCTCAATTCACCACTGACTATATTAAAATAAGGACATTTCCAATTCAGTTTCTAATGACACTATCACGTCTTTTTTTGAGAAAACAGCTCTTTTAGAACTTCAAATGTTCAACAAACCTTACAGTATTATGTCTTAACAATAAAAATGAAAAAAAAAATTGTTACTCAGACAAGGACCGAACCCAGGTTGGCCGCGTCATAATCTAACGTACTACCCACTGTACCGCAACAGCTGTACGTAAAATGGTGACCTATCTAGTTATATCATCATTAACCTGCATCCTGCTCACGAGGCTATAAGAAAATAGATAAAAAGAGCAGAGCTGCGGTAAAATAATGAATAAGAAGGCTGTGGTCAAGTAAATAAATAAATTATTTTTAAAAAGTGTGATGACTGCTGAGAGCAACAGATTCTGGAACTAGGGACACCGGCCCTCGCGGCCAAAAAACGGACCGGCCCACCGGGAATTCTCCCGGTCCTCCCGATTAGCCAATCCGGGCCTGATCCACGCTGTGTTTTACCTAGCGTTTCTGAACAGCCCTCTGTCCGCTGAAAACGCACATGACGTGACCACACACACACACACACAGCCACACACACACACTGTCATGCGCTCTGAGCTCCAGACACAGAGAGCAGTGAACGTCGGACAGTTTATCAAGGATGAACCGCTGCATCGTGTCTCACTATAGTTGTTAAACGTGACATTCAGACATCCCGAGTCTCCTGGAAGTTCCGGGATTCTCTATGCATTTGCGGGACTCATAATGCCCGCAAACGAGTGATAATCTCCCGGAAATCGTGCGCCTCCCTCATGGTCCTCAAATAAGTCGCGCACTCATCTCACTCCTCCTCGCTCTTCAGACATGTCTCGCGCACTCTTTTCACATGATGACAATGCCATCGTCCATCGCAATGTTTGACATTAGACATGGTACGATGCCAAATTGATCGACATCGCCCAACCCTACTGCCCATTACATTACAAACCACAGGAGAGGGCAGATTCTTCAGCAGGATAGCGCTCCTTCTCATACTTCAGCCTCCACATCGAAGATCCTGAAAGCAACGAAGGTGCTCCAGGGATGGCCAGCCCAGTCACCAGATATGAACATTATTGAGCATGTCAGGGGTAAAATGAAGGAGGAGGCATTGAAGATGAATGGGAGTCCTGCAAGAAAGCTTTCTTTGCCATTCCAGATGACTTTATTAATGCATGATTTGAGATGTATGGATGCAGTCCTCCAGGCTCCACTGCAGCAGGACTTTATATTCAATACTGGACATTATTTATGCTCAGTGACAAGACTTTTGATCATTAAAGGCATGATCATATTGTGTTGTGATAAAATAAGCATAATCTAGAGGCCTTTGCCTTTTATTTTAGCTGCTTCTAATACCAAATGATCCACTAGAAGTCAGCGTATTATTTGTAGTTCCTAAATCTTGGGTAGACGACAAGACTTTTATCAGGTAGTGTATATTGTTCTGCCTTAAATCAGAATAAAAAGTACAAACAACCCATGATATTTCTTAGTACACATAAAGAGTGTTCATATATGTCCACTGCGTGAGAGAAAATAAATAACATTCATTATACAGATGAAGTGCAACATTTAAGGTCCATAAAGATGAGAATGCTTGCACTTGTAGAAAAAAGACCAGGTTTTTGCTTGATGTGGCCGTTGTTTGTTATGAACAGAAAACAGCCTGTTTTTGCTTTCCCAAAGAGCACTGAATTATTACTCCATTGCTTATTGCTATAAATATGTGCTATTGGAGTTGTGTCGGAATCGCTCAGTCTGTTGTTGTGTAGTGATCGATCATTCTTGAATCATTTCCAGGTCATTCTGAATCTTTAATATGACTCGGGAACGATGAGTCCTCTCAAGGAGTGATTCGTTCATTTGCAGAGGCCAGGGCTGGAGTTGGAGTCTTTTTAAGCCCTGGAGTTTCAAGCCTCAGACCGGCCCACCTTAGTTCACGACTGACTATATTAAAATAAGGTCATTTCCAATTCAGTTTCTAATGACACTATCACGTCTTTTTTTAAGAAAACAGCTGTTTTAGAACTTCAAATGTTCAACAACCCTTACAGTATTATATGTCTTAACAATAAAAATGAAAAAAAAAAAAACTTATTCAGACGAGGATCAAACCCGTGTAGGCGGCGTCGTAATCTAACGTGCTAACCACTAGACCACATCAGTTGTAGATTAAAAAGTTGAGTTATATCATCATTAACCTGCAGGATGGTTATATATAAAAAGAGCAGAGCTGTGGTAAATAATGAATAAGAAGACTGTGGTCAAGTAAATAAATAAATTAATTTAAAAAGTGTGACTGCTGAGAGGAACAGATTCTGGAGCTAGAGACACCGGCCCTTGCGGCCAAAAAACGGCCGGCCCACCGGGAATTCTCCCGGTCCTCCCGATTGGCCAATCCGGGTCTGGCAGAGGCACACATTACACAGGTGGAGGAGAGGATTACCTAGGATTAAAAGAGTTTTATGTCGGGTTTGAGTCATTCGTTCTTTAAGTGAAAGATTAAAGCCTGTCCTGAAAAAAGTGTTGCATGCAGAACTGTTGCAAACAATTAATTTGTGTTGAATTTAAACAATCAAATTAAATTGAATAATGTTCAACTTAATTTGTTTGTTTAAATTCAACACAATTAAATTGTTTACAACCACTTAACATTAAAAAAATGAGTAAATCCAAGGAATAATCTTTGAATAATTTTTTTCAGTGATGCAGTCAGAAGCAGAATAAGGTTTGATTCATTCATATCTAAATCTTGAGGTTTGAGTCGTTCAACTCATTACTGAAATTAGTAATTGATTCCAAATCCTCTAAAACTGGGTGCATTATTATTAATATGGTATTTTTCATGTGATGTTTCTGTTTCTGATCTCAAATTGAATCGGAGATTCTGTCACGCTACTTTTCTGTAATACTGAATGTGGTAACCAGTGTTTTTAGTTTGTTATTTAAGAGATAAACTAATCATTTCAATTTAATCTTTCACATGATAAACAAAGACTTTTTTGGGTTTTTGATTCATCCGTTCATCAAGTGAAAGATAAAAGCCAGTCCTATGCAGTCAGAGATAGAAAAAGATTTGATCTGTTCATAGATTGAATTCTCAGGTTTGAGTTGTTTGTCTCAGTATGTGACTTGACAGCAAGAGTAAACATAAAAATAGTAATAGTAGATTCCAAATCGTTTAGAAATGGGTGCATTATTATATATTAGTATTATTATTACTATTATTTACATTTACATTTAGTCATTTAGCAGACGCTTTTATCCAAAGAAGGACTATTATTATTATGATTATTATTATTATTATTAATATTATTATTGTTATAGTCTTTTTCGTGTGATGTTTCTGTTTCTGATCTCAAACTGAATCAGAATTTATGTTGTGATTCTTTTCTAAAATACTAAATGTGGTAACCAGTGTTTTTGGTCAATAACTTAAGAGATAAACTAATCAATTTAATTTAATCTAATCTTTCACTTGATGAACAATAGATGTTTTTGATTCATTCGTTCATCAAGTGAAAGACATAAGCCTGTCCTATACAGTTGCAGAATAAGATTTGATTCGTTCATATCTCATATCCTCAGGTCTGAGTCGTTCGTCTCTTGACAGAAATTAGTATTGATTCCAAATCTTTTAGAAACGGGTGCATTATTATTATTATTATTACTATTAATATTATTATTATAGTTATTATTATGGTCTTTTTTGTGTGATGTTTTTGTTTCCGATTTCAAATTGAATCAGAATTTATGTCGTGATTCTTTTCTAAAATACTAAATGTGGTGATGGTGTTTTTGGTCTGTTATTTAAGAGATAAACTAATAATTTTAATTTAGTTTAATTTAGTCTTTTACATGATAAACAAAAGACTTTTTTGAATTTTTGATTCATTCGTTCATCAAGTAAAAGACATAAGCCTGTCCTATGCAGTTACAGAATAAGATTTGATTCGTTCATATGTCAAATCCTCAGGTCTGATTCGTTCGTCTCTTGACAGAAATTAGTATTGATTTCAAATCTTTTAGAAACGGGTACATTATTATTATTATTATTATTATCATTATTATTATTATGGTCTTTTTCGAGTGATGTTTCTGTTTTGGATCTCAAATTGAATCAATATTTCTGTTGCGATTCTTTTCTATAATACTGAATGTGGTCATGGTGTTTTTGGTCTGTTATTTAAGATATACTAATAATTTTAATTTAATTTAGTCTTTCATGTGACTTTGAGTTTTTGATTCATTCGTTCATTAAGTGAAATAAAAAAGCCGGTCCTATGCAGTCAGAGAAAAAGATTTATTTCGTTCATATCTCGAATCCTCAGGTTTGAGTCGTTCGTCTGTTTATAATTGATTTGAAAGCAGGATTGGACACAAAAATAAGTAACAGTAGATTCCAAATCCTTTACATATGGTTGCATTATTTATTATTAGCCTATATTTATTATTGTTATCATGTATGTTATTGTGTGATGTTTCTGTTTCGGATCTCAAATTGAATCAATACATTTTGTTGCGATTCTTTTCTATAATGCTGAATATGGTAGTAAAGTATTCGGTCTGTGTATTAAAACTTTATCTGTATGATGGAGAGATAAACTAATCATTTTGAATAAAATATGATTCAACAAATCAATCACAGCATAACTAAATAGGTTATGCTTACGCTTCTGTCACAAAATGAACAAATGACTCAAAGTGTGAACTATAACGGCTCTTTTCAACTCGCATGTAAACTCTGGTTAATCTTATATGGGACTTACTTGAGTCACTTGAACGAACAACTCATACTAAAATACTTGACGTCAAATAAGAGATGAGCTGAGCTAATCATACACAAAAGACTATTAATGAGTCTTTCCTCTTTTTTAGCATTTTAGTTCTTTGTAGTGTGATCAATGTTTTTGCTAGTTGTATGTGTTTGGGAATCAACTCATTTTAGTATTTTGGCAAATTGACTCAATGGGCCCTATCATACACCCGGCGCAGTGTGGCGCAAGGCGTGGCGCAGTGGTCTTTTGGTAGTTTCAGCTTGGCGCAAGAGTGGTTTTGAGGCGTTGCGCTACGCTGTTTAAATAGCAAATGCATTAGCGCTCATATGTGCGCCCATAGGCGTTCTGGTCTAAAAAGGAAGGCTTTCTGAGGCGGACCGCTGGCGCGTTGCTATTTTGAGAAACTAAAATAGATTTTTCATTAGACCAAAACTAACCCGGTCTAAACTCCAGCGCAGTTTTGCGCCTCGCTTACACACTGCTTAATACACACAAGAGAGCAATAGGCAAATATCTTTACATATGAAAAAAAAATTATATTAAGGATATATATAGGATATAATAAGAATAGATATAGAATATAAATATAAAGAATTAAAATATTACAAAACATATTATTTTCTAGCCTACATAAATATGAAAAATCCCTGCTTTTATGTCTTCTTCATCTCGGGAGGCTTTTTAAGTTCATTCATAACAATTTGCTTTTGTATAATGTTATTATTATTAGCAGTATTATTTATTATATCCATATTTATATTTGTTTTATTAAAAACAAGCTTAGATTTGCCCACCTGTCAGGTTTTAGACCATATGGGGCACAGCATGTGTTTTAGGATGTAACTCAGGTTTTTGAGCACATTTTGTTATTGTTGTTCATTTATTCGTTTGCTGGAAATTAGAACTGAATTTAGAAATAGTTTTGAAACGAATATTTGTGCTTAACAAACAAAAGTATTTATAGACTAATTGATGTCTGTGCTTAAAGGTTTCCCTATCCAAGAGCAAAAGTGAAAGTAGATCCATTATCTCTCATTCTCACGCAGTAGATGCTCTGTTTAACTGTTTTCTGTTAAAAAACTGTCAACTGTTTGCTTGTGAAATGCTAATTTTTTCCACTTAGACTTACTTTGCGTCCTGTAAATAGCGAATGCGCTCTTGGCGCGACGCACCTGACTCTTAAAGGGAATGGGAGATGAGACTGTAATTGGTTTATTCTTAAAACACACCTATAACTCATTAAGAAAATAAACTCAACCCTTTTAGACCATGCGCCGAAGCGCAAGGCAGATTTCCCGTCCTTAAATTAGCAAAAACGCATTCTGACACGCCCTGAAAGCGTTTGCGCCCTGCGTTTTGCGCTTTGCGCATGGACCGTCAAAATAGAGCCCAATGAATCAATCGCAGCTTAGACTCAAATGGTTATGCTTACGCTTCTGTCACATAATGAACAAACGAATCAGACTCAAAAGGTGAACTAACGGCTCTTTTCAACTCAAATGTGAGCGTTGGTTATTCTTACACGGTACTCACTTGAGTCACGACTCAAACTTGAAGACTTGACCTCAGATAAGAGATGAGCTGAGCTAATCTCAGGTAAACAATCAATGATTGTTTTTCTTTCTTGTAGCATTATAGCTCATTTGTAGTGTGATTAACGTTTGCACTAGTTGTTTACATATTTGGGAATAAACTCATTTTAGTATTTTGGAAAATTGACTGATTCGTTCATCTCAAAGTACAAACTTCCCATCATCTCTAACGCCTCATTCACACGGGGTTTCAGCGTCAACTCTTGACTGAAGGCGTGCCTGAAGTTGGGGCTGAAGCGATCGTCATAGACACGTCAGCCAATGAAATTCAGTCAGCAATAGGCCACTGTCTAGCTGGTGTATTTGCATACAGCGATCTGATTGGCTGACGCTTCTGTCTGCGCTTAAAAATTTTGAGCTAGTCCCAACTTCTGCAGCGAGTAACGCCTTTGACGGATCCACAATGCAGTTCGGCAACGCCTGACGTCACCCATTCAAAGTGAATTGGAAGCGTTGACGCTGACGCCCCATGTTAATAGGGCGTAATGTTGTAAGAATACAGTGACGTTGGCCAATAGATATTCCAATAAATGATTCCTGAGTCACAGGACATGTCTAGTATTGAGGATGTTTCACCTCTTTGACGATATTTAATTTGTTCTGTGGTCATAAAGACGTCTCGACGCATGATCCGTTCCTGTGGAAGGATCGGTGATTGGGACAGCTCTCGCTACAATGAACAATGAGCACAGGGAAGTACAGAGCGTCCTGATAGGGCGGTGGGTCTTCTTCATCCGCGTTAATCCGTCCAGACAGACATCTCGTGTTCTCGCTGGGACTTTCGGGTTCATCCAAACTTCCGCTTCTCCAAAAGCAGCTTCGACGCGATCCATACAGTCTTCCCAAAGAAAAGCGACTCCCGCTGAAAGGGATCCGTGGACTGCCATTGCAAATGCTGAGAGCGCTTCGGGAAAACACAGAAGAGCTGCTGATAGCCCGATGGCAGCGTTCGCAATTCTGGCGAACACCTCCTGAACGCTGCGCTAGATCCATCAGTCCTGCTTCAGAGTAGCTTGGCACCAACTGCTGGTTAGATCGGATGTGCCACTCTAATTCGGTGCTGTCGATGGTGTTGACTCTTGGGATTCGTCTACAGTACGGTCTCTCGTCACAGGGCGTCACAGCAATGTAGTCTGCACCGAAAAGTTTCTCCACACGGTAGTGAACGTACGCCGTACGATATTCTGTGAGCACCCTTAACGGCCAGGATAAGGTTAGAAATGCTGCCGTCCAGAAGACGTAGTTGGACACGTACCAAGGATGCTTGTCAGGATTGGAGAAGGCAATCATGTACTCTTTGAAATCGACATTTTTAAGGTGCATCCCTTCCCTTGCCTCCATGTAATCATCAAGTCCTTCATTGTCGGTGAAAAACCGTGCACGCTGCGTCAAATAAGAGTTTTCGGATTCCACATTGGCGAAGCTAAAGCACTTGGTGAACCTTAATTTGGTGATGGCCGACTTTTCCAGACCGACTAGCTGCTTGGAGACGTCTTTAACGCCACAGTGCCCGTAATCAAACTCGGCTTCAGCTACATGTGTGTTGACTCTCTCGTGGTACACTTGCGTGGTTGTGTACGCGTCTCCATTGCGGTAGCGCGTGACTTGCCGTGTCCGACGTACATAATGATAACTAATGGCCTTCCACCAGATGCAAGGCTTGGCTTGTTGCATCCTCTGATTCCTTTCGTAAATCCCCTCGGTGTGCACTTTATACTGAAGCTCGTTTCTGGCATGGCAGTGCCAGCACTCCACCAGGTAAACCACGTACAGCATGATGAGGAAGGCTAGAGGGATGTAGATGTAGCCGTCTGAGCAGGGACTGTCGTGGTACATCATGGACTTCTTCTTGTAGGCGCTGTCGAAGGTCAGGCGGGTGACTTTGGTGACGTGGCACCACACCATGGCGCCCATACAGCCGTACATGAGCATGGACAGCAGCAGGCATTTCCAGAACACCTCTCTGCACATGGACTTGCTCAGCGACTGCTTCACGGGCCTCTGCTGCTCGGCCATCATGAAAGACAACAACAGAGATTATGAGTTAACATTAGGAAATGGTGTAATTGTATTATTATGTTGCAATTATTAAGATTCACGCATGTTGTTGGTGTTTTAAAGGGATAATTCACCTCAAAATGCACATTTACACACATTTTTATGAGTTTCTTTTATTTCTGTCAAAACATTCATTGGATCTTGGATTGTTTGTTTTCCTTTTTTTCTAGTCTGTGGTGAATAGTGATGGGTCGTTCATTTTGAACGAATCTTCAATATGACTCGGGAACTACGAGTCCTCTCAGGGAGTGATTCGTTCAATCGCGCGTGCGCACATTTTTGCAGGTGGTATCGTTCATTTCAAGTCTTCATCACATTGGCAGAAGCCAATCATATGCGTTTAGAGCCGGAAAAAGAATTGATCCGCTCACCTCTCGAGTCCTCTATCGGGTCTGAGTCACTCGTTCATCCTGAGCCAATTATACGCGTTTAGAGCCGAAAAAGTTTTGATCCGCTCATCTCTCGAGTCCTCTATCAGGTTTGAGTCATTCGTTCCTCACGGGCCAATCATACACGTTTAAAGCCGGGAAAAGAATTGAACCGTTCATCTCTCGAGTCCTCGGGTTTGAGTCATTCTGTCACGTGATGAACAAACGGTCATGGCTCCTATCAGCTTAGACTGTGTACATTGATTAAGATTTTATGTGACTGTCAGTGTAACGTGAACGAACCACTGACATTTGAAGACATGAAGAGGTGAGCTGAGCAAAGAGACAACAATACCTTCATAGACAAAAGAGCAGGTAAACATTGAATTATTATTTTCTCCTTCTTATATTCTATTTATGACTTATTTGTCATGTGATCAAACTTTTGGGCTATTTGTAGATGTGTTTGGAAGCAATTCGTAACATTTTAATAATATTTTGGCAAATTGAACCAAATGATCGAAATGACTCGAAAAAAGATTCGTTCATCTTGATGAACGAGACTCAAAGATCCGAGTCAGTAAAATGATCCCAACTTCCCATCACTAGTGGTGAATGACTTCAGTGTAATAGTCCATTTTTTTTAAATACCTAATTATTCTTAAATCAAGAAGCATTTTTTAGAAACTTTTTAACTTTTCACCCCCCAAAATAACAATGCCAGTGACTCTTGACCCTCACTATCCTCTTAGGTGGAGACGTCCACTCGGTGAACATCCTTCATGTTCAGTCGTGGCCTGTATTTATTTTTAATGGTTAATCTGGTGCCATAGAATCAGTCCTCTGCATCTGATTATTGCTGTGTTTTTAATATAATCTAATCTCCCCTGGGGCTGTAATCGAATGGAAATAAAATCGAAAGGCTGACAACTTTTTATTTACATGTTGTTTTTAATGTAACTATTAACTGCTATTTTTATCTTCTGTTGGTTATGAATGAAATATGTAAATTCTAATAATAAAATAGATTGTTGCAAATCACCAAGCGACACTCCCATAGCCCCCTCTCGCCACCCCATTATCCTACAACCCCTACCCCTACTATGGAAACCACTATTCTAGACCAGCAAAAAATATTGTCTTGTGTTATAAAATAATAAGCCAAAAGACAAAATTAAGTGAGTTTTTCTTAATTTAAAAAACAGGCAAAACAAAGGATGGATGGATGGATGGATGGATGGAGATAGATAGATAGATAGATAGATAGATAGATAGATAGATAGATGGATGGATGGATGGATGGATGGATGGATGGATGGATGGATGGATGGATGGATGGATGGATGGATGGATGGATGGATGGATGGATGGATGGATGGATGGATGGATGGATGGATGGATGGATGGATGGATGGAAACAAGCAGAGGATTAGTACTTTTTATATTTGGATGAATTAACCCTTCTTAATATACACAAATGCATGCTTGTTAATATTTATGCAATGTCACATTGTAATTGTACCAAGAAAAGCAACGTTTTATAACTAGTGGTTGACCAATATACTTATTATACAGTAAATGTATAATAAGATAGATGTAGATGGCTCAGCTGTTGCTTAAATACATTATTATTATTATTAAATATTTTAATTTATTGCTGGGTTCCACACATTTTCTTCAGGTTGTCCCAATATAAATAAAATTAATTAAATGAAGTTAAATTAATTGTTTTAAGAAATTTAAGTGGATTGAACATAAAATAATTAAGTTGACAACTTTTAACCACCACTCCCTCAAAAAACAACAACAACAACAACACAAGAATTGTGTCATTGTGAGGCAGTACCTTTTCAAAATATACATATTTTTATCTTAAAGATTCAATTTTGTACTTTTTAGTTATTATGATGTACATTTAAGTTCAAATGTGGACACAATTATACCTTTTAAAAGTATGCCATGCCAGTGACAGGTTTTGTACAGTGTGGGGCTGCACAATCAGTGGCGGATTTAGGCATGGGCAATATGTGCGATCACTAGGCCCACCCGGAATCTGCACGCACAGAATTGTGCAGATTTTCCGCAGATTTTTAGCCAATCATTAATTCTATATATTTACTTGAGTGAATGTGTGTAAATCTATATTTATTCAGTTTTTTAAATTAATTTTAGTAATATTATTGCCTAATGTGAAAATGTTCATCTGATTTATGTGCAATGCAGTTTGTACAGTAATATTTTTTCTTTACTATATTTTATATGTCAAACTTGCTTTGTTTACCAAATAAAGTAAATCGAATTGGATTTGCATTTTAAACATTAAATTAAAGTTAAAAGATATTATTTTTTATTTCATATATTAAGGTTTTAGTTATGATACTCCCAAAATAATTCCGCAGAAATCTGCAGATTTCTACCAAAATTCTCAGAAAAAATAGCAAAAAACATCTGCAGATTCCCTCTAGCGATCACCCAGGGCAGCATCTTGCTGGGGGCGGCAAGGGGAGATTGGGCAAAAAAAGGTGTCTTTACATTGTTTTTCAGTTACATTTATTGATTTCTGCAAATTTATTTAGAATTATAATTGTATAATAATAAACAAATTGTTATATTTATCGAAAATAAATATGTTTACATTTATTTATAATAATTCATTTAAATGTATATATTTAAAATGTATATTAAAATATTTAATATATTTATAAAGTCAATGTTATGTCTTTATTTCTTGGTGGGTGGGGAGCAGGGTCTGTTTGGGGTGGTTTTGCCCAAGGTGCTATTTAAACTAGAACCGCCACTGTGCACAAAATATCATTTCCGCATCGCTATTGCAATGTGCACATCCGCAATAGTCACATCACAAAGATATGCAATGTCCAGTCTGAATTATAGTGGACCAGGAACTACAGAATTGTATTTAATCAATGTATTTATATTAAATTTATATGGTTCTCTTTATTCCAGGCACTAAGTCCAATAGTACAAACAAACAAAACAATACAAAGTCAAACCAACAAAACAATACAAACCACACAATATAGGCTACCTTAAAATAGACAGCTATGCCAATATTTCATTATAGGTGATTGAAAATGTACCTCAGTAAGCCTTGGTTTTATCAATAACTTTAAAATGCTATAAATAACTTTAATATGATTTACGCAAAAAAAAAAAAATCTTAGAATTTTTGTCTTGTTTCTAGTCCAAGTATCTACTTTTAAAAGCGAAAACAAGATTATTTCAGTCAACCCACTCACAGATAATTTCCTTTAAACAAGCAAAAGTTTCACTATATCTTTTGACAGTGAAAATTAAACAATATTTTTTCTTGGTCTAAGAATTATTTTAGATATTTGGACTAGAAACAAGAAAAAAACAAAGCAAGAAAGCTTTTTTTTTTTTTTTTTTGCATTGTAATTGTTCAATTCCTGTACCTGAATACTGTTAGAGTATACTGTCAAATAGAGCAAATAAATTCAAATCATCTTCTAAAACCATATTCATATCCCAATATTTATTGCAAAAAAAAAAAAAAGTATCGCAATATCAGATTTTTAAAAGCGGCTATAAAGTGTAAAAAACATCTATAAATTTGCATTTTCTGATTCATGTTTTTATTTTTCCCTTTCTATTTCTGCTTTTCAATTGCATTATGGGATCTTCCAATAACCTTTAACCTTGAAAAGGTGGAAAAAAGGGAGTTTTTTTAACATTTGTAATAGTTTAAAGTGATATATTGTCTGGGTAGCATATTATAAAAACATTGTAATAAGCAATAGTACAAATACAATGTTGTTTTTATTAATGTTTAGTAGACATTTTATGTTATTTTACAGGCTTATTTCTTACATATTATATTATTTCAAACTACTAAAATGTCAATAAAAGTTTACTTTAGACAGAGAGTCGACAGAGAAAAGACTAAGCTCCAATATAATGCAATTCAAAGCCGTAAATAGGAAAACGCAAAATACGGAAACTGTTTTTTAACAGATATATATATATATTTTTTTTAACAGTGTACCTTTATTTCTGAGAGTCATTTCTAATGCAATGTCATGCATTCTTAAATGTTTACGCTTAATAATATTAATAATAATGACTGTTCATATTGTCCGCCTGCACATGCATTCTCACTCACTGCGGTGATGTTTACACACACCCGCGCGCGTGTCCGTGACGCGCACATGATATGCACATGCACGCTCATGCTTACAAAGCAGATTTTTAGCTTTAATATTCCCACATGGCGATGAAAAGAGCGTGAGTAATAACCAAATACCTCCTCTCGGGCTCCATCTGTGTCTTCCTCGAGCGCAGTGGTGGTGCTGCTCTCACTGGCTGTCGCAGCGGATGCTGGAGGGGACATGCTGGAACAATGACGGGGTGTGGACACCTCAATCTCTCCCCACACTCCAGCGTGCAGCAGTTGCAAACACACAGCGATCTCACTAATTCTGACCCGTCTCTCTGTCTCTTCCCTCGTGCATTTTGAAATTGAATTTCATCGCGTAATCCTGTTTGCAGAAATAAAAAAGCCTGATTTGATTAGGTAATTCGTGCACGCGCGTGCATATTCGAAATTAAAGTTCAGTAATAAAGATGAGCAGTTTTGTTTAGATATGCGTAAATGGTGATGTTAGAATAGCATTAACGCATGCATTTTGGAATTGAAATTCATCGCTTAATCCCGTTTGCAGAAACACCTGCGTTTTAATTAGCATGCATATGCATATTCAAAATACTAGTAGCAAAGATGAGCAGTTTGATTTAGATATGCGTAAGTAAATGATCATGTTAGAACAGCGCAGAAACGCATGCATTGAAAATCTGGTTTGCGGAGCGTCTGATTAGCCGCCATACCTCATGCGCGCGACACTGAGACGCCTTTCTGACGCCATTAAAGCGCGATTGTGGCTTTATGACGATCAAATTTGGTCCTTTGGCGAGGATTTTGCAAATCCAAATTGTAAATGTTTAGAGCTGGATTTTGCCGTTCCCGCAGGGAGAGGTTGAGGGTGGGGAGGAGAATGAGGATGATGGAGGTGCTGGTGCTCGGTGGAGGAGATCCTGACAGCAGATGTCGACAACATTCACATTCATTCACACATGCGATCTAATAAATCATATTTCTTTCTTTCTTTCTTTCTTTCTTTCTTTCTTTCTTTCTTTCTTTCTTTCTTTCTTTCTTTCTTTCTTTCTTTCTTTTTAAACAGATGTAAAAATAATAACAATAATAAATAATTCTATCAAATTTAACACAATAAAGACAATAACCTTGGGTTTTATTTTAAAATAATGGTCTATTAGTTAATTTTAGTGTTCAATTATTCATTCTTTTATTTTATTTTCGGATAAAATCAGGGGTCGCCACAGCGGAATGAACCGACAACTTTTCCAGCATATGTTTTAATAATCCATTAATGTTGGTATTCATTCATTCATTCGTTTAATTTAATTTCAGCATAGTCCCGTTATTAATCAGGGGTCACCACAGTGGAATGAACCACCAACTTATCCAGCATATGTTTTAATGATCCATTAATGTTAGTATTCATTCATTCATTTGTTTAATTTAATTTCAACATAGTCCCCTTATTAATCAGGGGTCTGCACAGTGGAATGAGCCGCCAACTTATCCAGCATATGTTTTAATGATCCATTAGTTAATGTTAGTATTCATTCATTCATTCATTCATTCATTTTCTTTTCGGCTTAGTCCCTTTAATAATCAGGGGTCGCCAAAGTGGAATGAACCACCAACTTATCCAGCATATGTTTTAATGATCCATTAGTTAATGTTAGTATTCATTCATTCATTCATTCATTCATTTTCTTTTCGGCTTAGTCCCTTTAATAATCAGGGGTCGCCAAAGTGGAATGAACCACCAACTTTTCCAGCATATGTTTTAATGACCCATTAATATTAGTATTCATTCATTCATTTAATTTAATTTCAGCATAGTTCCCTTATTAATCAGGGGTCACCACAGTGGAATGAACCGCCAACTTATCCAGCATATGTTTTAATGATTCATTAGTTAATGTTAGTATTTTTTAATTCATTCAATTATTCATTCATTCATTTTCTTTTCCGCTTAGTCCCGTTATTAATCAGGGGTCGCCACAGTGGAATGAATCGCCAACTTATCCAGCATATGTTTTATTGATCCATTAGTTAATGTTTTTATCCATTCATTAATTCATTAATTAATTAATTAATTCATTCATTCATTCATTCGTTCATTCATTTTCTTTTCGGCTTAGTCCCTTTAATAATCAGGGGTCGCCAAAGTGGAATGAACTGCCAACTTATCCAGCATATGTTTTAATGATCCATTAATGTTAGTATTCATTCATTCATTTGTTTAATTTAATTTCAACATAGTCCCCTTATTAATCAGGGGTCACCCCAGTGGAATGAACCGCCAACTTATCCAGCATATGTTTTAGTGATCCATTAGTTAATGTTAGTATTCATTCATTCATTTTCTTTTCGGTTTAGTCCCGTTATTAATCAAGTGTCGCCACAGTGGAATGAACCACCTACTTATCCAGCATATGTTTTAATGATCCATTAGTTAATGTTAGTATTCATTCATTCATTTATTCATTCATTTTCTTTTCGGCTTAGTCCCTTTAATAATCAGGGGTCGCCAAAGTGGAATGAACCGCCAACTTATCCAGCATATGTTTTAATGATCCATTAATGTTAGTATTCATTCATTCATTCGTTTAATTTAATATTAGCATAGTCCCCTTATTAATCAGGGGTCACCACAGTGGAATGAACCTCCAAATTATCCAGGATATGTTTTAATGATCCATTAATAAATGTTTGTATTTATTCATTCATTCATGTATTTTCTTTTCGCCTTAGTCCCGTTATTAATCAGGAGTCACCACAGCAGAATGAACCACCAACTTATTCAGCTTGTTTTAATGATCCATTAGTTAATGTTAGTATTCATTCATTCATTCATTCATTCATTCATTCATTCATTCATTTTCTTTTCGGCTTAGTCCCTTTATTAATCAGAGATTGCCACAGTGGAATGAACCGGCAACTTATTCAGCATATGTTTTAATAATCCATTAGTTAAATGTAGGTATTCATTCATTCATTTTCTTTTCGCCTTAGTCCCTTGCAGGGGTCGCCACAACGGAATGAATTGCCAACTTATCCAGCATATGTTTTACGCAGCGAATGCCCTTCCAGCTGCAACCCAACACTAGAAAACACCCATAAATTCTTGCATTCACACTCATACACTACAGCCAATTTAGTTAATCAATTGCCCTATAGCACATGTGTTCAGACTGTGGGGGAAACCGGAGCACCCGGAGGAAACCCACTCTGATTGCACTCTGATGAAATACGTGCTCACTCCAGTTACCGGCGACAACAGCAATGGAAGGCTTTTATAAATGCACACAGTTCATTCACTTAATGATTTTAAAGCAATGTGTTTACTCATTTTTTAAGTTAAGTCAGCTAATCATTTTAAAAGCAATGGGTTTACTCACTTTAAAAAAGTCAACTAATTGCTTATACTGAGTGACGTGATCCAAATTTTATATCATATTATTTTAGTGACCATATTTTCCCTTAATAAAAGCCTCTGTGATTTATCAGTGTAACTTTTTTAAAGTGTTACATAAAAATAATATAATGCCATTTTTTTCTATATTACAGTGAATGTGAAGGTCTTGGTTTGTTAAATGGCATGCCTTGATTGCAACATAATAAATCGCATTGGATAAAACATGTGAATGCATGTGAATATACTGTAAAATGATTGACAGCTGTCATTTTGACACATTTCAGATTCAGCTTCATGGACAGCGACTTGTTGAGAAAACAGAACACTGAAACAGATGCAAGTGAGGTTGAAAATCTACCAAATATCATCATTTATATCCTAAAGAAAAGGAGGAACAAGTCGAGGGTGAGTAAATCTCTCTCTCTCTCTCTCTCTCTCTCTCTCTCTCTCTCTCTCTCTCTCTCTCTCTCTCTCTTTCTCATCTATACTTACAGTTCTTTTACTGTAAATACTAAAAATATAAAGTCTAATAATTAATAATAAATGTCTGAAAATTACTTTTAAATCATTTTATGAATAAACTGTATGTTTTGAATATTATATGCTGATAATAAAATAATGTGAAATGATTAAATATGTATTTTTTATCAAAATAAATAAAAGGGAAATTTACACGAATAAAAAAAGCTTAGAAAATACATATAAATACAAAATTCATTGATGTGCAAATGAATATGCAATGCAATGCTATTGTTATTTTTATGATATATTATTTATATATTTATTTTATTTATTTATTAAATATATATGCAAGAAAATATTACAATAGTTTATGATTGTCAACGCTCATATTTCGGGGTTTGCTGCATTTATTAGATGGAAAAGAAATTGTGGGGATTACTGTGTGCCAAGGCACATAGTAAGCATGTGGCGCAGTGGTTAGCACAATCGCCTCACAGCAGGAAGGTCGCTGGTTCGAGCCTTGGCTGGGTCAGTTGGCATTTCTGTGTGGAGTTTGCATGTTCTCCCTGCGTTCGCGTGGGTTTCCTCTGGGTGTTCCGGTTTCCCCCACAGTCCAAAGACATGCGGTACAGGTGAATTGGGTAGGCTAAATTGTCCATAGTGTATGTGTGTGTGTAAATGTGTGTGTGGATGTTTCCCAGAGATGGGTTGTGGCTGGAAGGGCATCCACTGCGTAAAAATCTTGCTGGATAAGTTGGCGGTTCATTCCGCTGTGGCGACCCCGGATTAATAAAGGGACTAAGCCGACAAGAAAATGAATGAACGAATAATTAATAATAAGAAAAAATCTAAAAATTATTTATAAATTATTTTATTAGTAAACTATATATTTTAAATAATAGGCTGAGAATGAAATAATGTGAAATGACTAAACAAGATAAATATGTCTTTTTTAAATCAAAAAACATAATCAAAGAAAATCACTTTTACTGTCACATCAGCAGCAGCACGTGTGCTATGATGAGGGAAAAGCTTAGGTGCTGCCTCCAGACAGTACAATATACAACTGCAAATACAATGACGGTGCAAAATACAGACAGTACAAATAAAATGACAGAGCAAAATACAGACAGTGCAAATACAATGACAGTGCAAAAATAGACAGTACAAAATACAACAGCATACCCCCCCCAAAAAAATAAAATAAAAATAAATAAATTAAATAATAATAATAAATAATAAAAATTATAAATAATAAAAAAACAGGACAATGTAAAATTGACAGCGATATGTACAATGAATAGATGTACACGTAGTTGTAGGCAGTAAAAGGAAAATCCAAACAAATAAATACAAACTTAAATAATAAAAACAAAAATGTACCATTGTACATATATACCAATAAATAAATAAATATATGTAAATGTAGCTCAAAAAGAAAAATATTTTTCAAAAAGTTGGTGTTGTTAATGTTATTTATTTTATTTAATATTTTTTATTTAAAAATATTTATATTGGGTCTTTACAGGATATTACACAGATTTCTTTGATATTTTATTATTGATATTTGTCATATTTTGGGGTCTGCGGCATATTGAGATTTTTTGGCGAGGGGGGAATACAGGTCTTGAAGAGTTACCCATTTTGTAAAATCTACATGTAATTCTCTAAATGTCCACAAGATAGCGCTGTAGTCTTTCCGTTTTTGTCAGCCTCTAGATTTTGCGCGTTTTTTTCCCTCTAAAGATGATTGTTTTTCTCTTAAAACAGTATGTTATTTCTAAAATAGCATGTAGATATTTTATTTGTGTTGCATTACACATTCAATCTGGGCACCCACATCTATTTACATGTGCACAGAAAAAAATTAAATGCAGATGTTTTAAATCTCCATGTATATTTTCAAGTCAAGCTTGCAGGACAAAAGTGGTATAATCTATCATAAACACAAACACAACACTGGAGATAAGAGCTTAAAAAAAAAAAAAAAAAACATGCATAACTAACATACAGCCTACTGTAAAAACACTTTACTATACATATAAGACAGGCTAAGTACTTTTACATGAGGCTGAACTATGTTGTGCAGGAGACGTATTAAAGGTTGAATGTTGTGCAAAAGAGGTGGCACGGTGGTGCAGTGGGTAGCACGATCGCCTCACAGTAAGAAGGCCGCTGGTTTGAGTCCCGGCTGGGTCAGTTGGCATTTCTGTGTGGAGTTTGCATGTTCTTCCTGTGTTGTTGTGGGTTTCCTCCAGGTACTCCGGATTCCCCCACAGTCCAAACACATGCACTTTAAGGGAACTGATGAACTAAATTGGCCGTAGTGTATGAGTATGTGTGCAAGAGTGTTTGGATGTTTTCCAGTGTTGAGTTGCTGCTGGAAGGGCATGTGCTGGATAAGTTGGCGGTTCATTCCACCGTGGCGAGCCCTAATTAATAAAGGGACTAAGCTGAAAAGAACATGAACGAACTGCAGTTAAAAAGGAGTGCTGTCCACTGATGAATTAGTGCACTCTGATTAGGGAAACCCTGGACGTTCACAGAGTGTTTGAGATGAAGATGAGCTTGTTTCTTCATGCAAAATAGATGGTAACACTACAATAGCAGTACATGAATAATGATGTAATAATATGTAAACTAAACATTACTTTATTATGAAAGTCTTGACTCAAGCCGGCCTTCCCAGCATGTATACCATGCTCCGACAACGTCGCCTGCGCTGGCTTGGCCATGTGTGCCGTATGGAGGATGGGAGAATCCCAAAGGATATCCTTTACGGAGAACTCTCATCTGGGAAGAGAACAACAGGACGCCCATTTCTGAGATTTAAAGATGTCGTGAAGAGGGACATGAAGGCCCTCGACATAAACACCAAGTCCTGGGAAGACCTCGCAGCAGACCGCCTGAAATGGAGGTGCACCCTGACCAAACAGCTCAAGTCAGGTGAGAAGAACATGATGCGTGCGTCAGAGGACAAGCGAGTTCACCGAAAGGTGCAGAGCGCCAGCCAGGGAGCCACCTATCAATGCGACTGCTGCGGTAAAGAATGCCTCTCCCGTATTGGTCTCTTCAGCCACCAACGACGCTATCTTAGACAATCAGTCATGCCTCAAGATAAGAGCTAGGATACATCATCCATGGTCAACACTGACCGACGGAGGCCTATATATAATGATGAGCTAAGGTATGCACTAATCATGAATTACCGGTAACTACAACATTGTAAGGTCCACCCAGTTGGTCCAATGATGGTGTCCACTGGTGGATGAAGGTTCACTGCATGTTCGGTCTTTCCAGCAACCCAAGTTCATTCTGAAAACGTAGTCCCGCGGACGTTTCTGGAGACAGCGGAATACGTCCCCGGGGGTACGTATGGCTATTTTTTTCAAGCGAACGCTGCGGGGCGTTTGCCTTACCTCCTTGTGCAGGGCTTCACCGCTGCAACCAGTTTGTCCACTCAGCTCACCGTGTACGTCGGCAGGCTCGAGATGCGGAGAGGAGTCGACCACGCCGATCGGTTTCGAGTTTGGGAAAGAGCGGTTCCTGCAATCAGGTAAGACAAAAACAGAATCCCAAAAATTAAGTGAACGAGTTTCGTGACAGGGTGAGAACGCGGAGAAATCCGAAAACACAGTAGAAAAACAAATCGGGGCTTTTATTTTTTTGGACGGCTTTTTGTAAACTGTTGCTCAGGTTTAGGGAAGTGAGCGGGCGGGCGGGTCGATCGGTAAAATTGGTTGGGTTCAGGGAAGGAGGAGGGCGGGTCGGCCGATTGGCGGGTCGGCGCGCGAACCGCACTCGCGAGAGGCGTCTGAGGTGCGAAAAAGCGCACAACAGCGGCCTCGCTCGGATTCGCAAAAACAAAAACTGCAGCCGTACGTACCCGCCGGGATGTATTCCACGGTCTCCAGAACCGTCCGCGGGACTACGTTTCCACAATGAGCCTGGGTTGCTTTCCAGTACACAATGTTGATTTATTTTAAACTTAACTCATATCTGACTCCAATTTTAGTATGAGGTGGTTTACAATAATAATACATTTATCCTTGTTTTATCTGACTCCAATTATAAAACATTGATACGATTATTTTGTTTCCTTTCACATTATTTTAGATTATGAATGAATATTCTCTTCGGTTCATCATTTTATGTTATTTTCGTTCATTCGGATTCTAATAACATCCTGAATTTTGTACCGGCTGAGTATACAATTTCTTAAGCACAAGCGTGTCAGTCTTGGTCATTAAACAGTGGCGATTGACCGATATCCTAAAAAGGCAGAACCCTACTTACTCAGATTAGGATATTTTTTATGCGGTCCCCATAGGTCTGCTACCTCCTAAATCGAACAGAGCTATTTAGTCATATAATGATCATTACTATAGAATTAAGCAGACCAGTCGTACTTAAACTATTAGTAACTTTGAATAACCACTATACTATCTAAATAGTATTATAAGTTTAACAGATGAAGGTCTATCCCCTTAGATAACCTTTTACAGTCTAAGTATACATAAATTAATGCCAATGTGTTAGTCGGATCTCTAAAGACATTGTATAGCGTGCCGCAATGCTCCGTCTACCGTGTTTTAGTCCGTTACAAACCTGTACAGTGGCTTGTGGTGTTATGGAATTACCGTAATCTACTAAAGTACTGCACAAGACTTTTGGCCAGCGGAGAAATTAAAATGGTCGTGCCCAACTGAGTCTGGTTCTCTCAAGGTTTTTTTTCTTCACTCCCATCAGGTGAAGTTTTTTTTCCCTCTCCGCTGTCGCCACTGCCTCGCATGGTTCAGGATTGGTAGAGCTACGCATCGATGAATTGGCTCTTCAGTGTTTGAACTCTCAGTAATGATTAAATCACACTGAACTGAGCTAAACTGAACTAAACTGAACTTAAACACTAAAACCTGAACCACACTGTTCCAGTTACTGAACCACACTGTTCCAGTTACTATGACCATTTATGTGAAGCTGCTTTGACTTAATCTACATTGTAAAAGCGCTATACAAATAAAGCTGAATTGAATTGAATTGAATTAAAGATAATAACACAAACTCTGTTTGAATCATTCAAAACATAACAATTTATTGGTCAGGTAAATGTGTATCATGCCAATTCCTTCAGTCAATTCATAAACGATCAATACAAGACATCAAATTATCAAAGACAAATCCAAGATTAAAAGATGCATACCTGGCTTTTAAATATACATAACATGGAGCATAAGGGTAAGCAGATCTGGGTATGCAGGATCGCGCCTAACATTTTTCAAACCTTACCTTAAGTAATCCAAGAATCCCCTCAAGGAAAGGGGTGTGTGCATAACTAAAGGCATTTGCATTTGGTCAAAGAGTATCTCCCTGTAGGAAAGGCATGCTCTTCGCAGTGGTTCAAAAGATATCTGAAGTTGTATACTTCTTGTTTTGATTATGTCTATATCCGAGGAAATAAGACCATTGTACCAATCACATTTCAAATGATATCAAACATGATAGATAAAGTCACTTGGATTAATTTAGCACATTCAGGCTTTGAAATGACCATATGTGTGAGTTGGGGTGGTTGAAGTCGAGTTTCAGGGGATTCAAATGTAAATGGAGTGGGAGCTGGTTCTTTCCCACATTCCCACCTGCTGGGTTGTGGAGTCAACTGTCTCTGTTTTTGGCTCATGTTTGAATTGTCAAATACATCAGAATATTTGTAATATCTCAATTCTTACAACATAATTCACATGAGTTCATGTGTAAATAACGACTACCTTAATTACTTGTTATCACATGTTATTAATTAATGTATTAATTGACATTTAAGTTGAAGCTACATGTATTCAACATGAACTCATGAGCTGTTAATGTATAATTATATCATGACTTTACTTGGAGGGACACATCACTATTAACTCATCCTTAACTACTCATGTTGATGTTGACAGAACACTTATCTGGTGTTATTCAGAGTAAACAAACTAGTTGGATGTGCATAAGGAGTTCATGAGTAGTTAGGAATGGGTTAATGATGATGTGCCCCTCCAAGTAAAGTCACAACATAATTATACATGAACATATGTTTTAGCTGGCAGCTAGCTCTCTGCAACTCTCACATGGTTGCCCACTGAAGCTAACCAGGGCTGCGCCCGGTCAGTACCTGGATGGGAGACCACATGGGAAAGCTAAGTTGCTGCCGGAAGTGATGTTAGTGAGGCCAGCAGGGGGCGCGCAACCTGCAGTCTGCGTGAGTCCTAATGCCCCAGTATAGTGACGGGGATGCTATACTCCTCAGTGAGCGCCGTCTTTCGGATGAGATGTTAAGCCGAGGTCCCGACTCTCTGTGGTCGTTAAAAATCCCAGGATGTCCTTTGAAAAGAGTAGGGGTTTAACCCCGGCACCCGGGCCAAATCTGCCCACTGGCCTCTGTCCATCATGGCCTCCTAACCATCCCCATATTCCAATTGGCTTCATCACTGTCTCCTCTCCACCAATCAGCTGGTGTGTGGTGTGCGGTCTGGCGCAAAATGGCTGCCGTCGCGTCATCCAGGTGGATGCTGCACACTGGTGGTGGATGAGGAGACCCCTCTCCCCATTGTGTAAAGTGCTTTGAGTGTCCAGAAAAGCACTATATAAATGTAAGGAATTATTGTTATTATTATATTATGAGTTCATCATGGTTAAATTAAGCATCAACTAATGTGGTATTTAATACATTAATTAACAAACAATCATGTACTAACAAGTAGGTAGCCGTTATTCTCACATGAGCTCATGTGAATCATGTTGAAGTAAAGTTAGTTAATGATTAGTGCATACCTTAACTCATAATTAATTCATAATAAAGTAATGTTTAGTTTACATATTAATGCATCATTATTCATGTACTGTTACTGTAAAGTGTTCCCAAATAGATTTGAGGATTAATATAGCTGCTTTATTTTAGAGGTTTAGTGAAGGCGGCTCATTTTTGACTCGAATGGCTAATGCTGTATACAGAATTGTAGCACGACAAGAGGGTGAGAAGCAGAACAGTGTTCATCTTCTGACATCCTGCACTAATCACAAGTGTTTTGTTGGTGTGTGTCTAAAGCGTGGATCTCCTCAGGTGTCCTGTTTTTCACAGCTGGGTTATAAGCCATGTTGTTTTTAATGACTGAACTTTACAAACAGCCTGCAAGAGGAAACTGGCAAAATCAACATGCTTACGGGGACGTTTGCTTTGACTGCATGAAAGCCACATCTGATGTTCCGCGGCTTTTGAAACTCAAGACACTGACGGAAACAAACACAGCATTTCTGGAGGAAATACGCAGAAAAGACGCTGAGCTCAAAAACAAAACAAACTAAACTCTTGCTCTGAGTTTTTGCCTTGTTTCTAATCCAAGTATCTAAAAATTCTTAAATCAAGAAGTTTTATTTTCTTTCTAAGCGAACAAAATAAATTGGTAGCACTTTAAAAATAATGGTTTATTAGCTAAAGGTCCTGTGTTTGGAGGAAGTACAGTCCTTTACCTACCTAGGCAGCATCATCGACCAGCAGGGTGGAACTGATAAAGACGTTAAGGCAAGAATCGGAAAAGCAAGAGCTGCTTTCATCCAGCTTAAGAACATTTGGGCTTCGAGAGAACTTACCATGACCACGAAGATCCGCCTGTTTAACTCTAATGTGAAATCAGTATTGTTGTACGGGGTAGAGACCTGGAGGATAACCAAAGCTTCCACCCGAAAGATCCAAACATTCATCAACACCTGTCTCAGAAAGATTCTGCACATTCACTGGCCTGACACGATCAGTAACACCGACCTATGAAGAAGGACCTGTCAACCTCTGATAGAAACAGAAATCTGGAAGAGAAGATGGGGTTGGATAAGGCACACCCTACGCAAACCACCAACTAGCATCACCAGACAGGCTCTCAGATGGAACCCCCAAGGGAAGCGGGAGAGAGGCCGTCCAAGAAACACCTGGCGACGCGACCTTGACGCAGACATCACAAGGATGGGTTACTCCTGGGGACAAGTCGAAAGAATGGCCCAGGACAGGAACCTCTTGAGATCTACATTTGGCGGCTCATGCCCCGAAACGGGTGGAGGGCATAAATGAAAAAATGAATGAAACAAGGCAACGCAAAAGGACAGTCCACACAATAGTAAAGGGTGATGGCAGGAGAGCAGGCTGTTGAGGGGAGGAGACTCAGGACTTCAGGATGATACAGAGGGGAGTGTCATATGGGGAGTGAAACAGGCTGGTCGGGAAAGGGGAAATTCCAAACTTCAGGCCAAGCAGTCAATAAGTAGCTAGCCGAACCTTCGGTTTGGGACAGGGGTGGCAAACAGATGAAACATCAAAACAAGGGGATCCACAACCAGCGAAGAATCAGGAAGCAAGGGACAAGCAACACAACAGGACTAGACAGCTGGCAAGACAAAAAAATATATAAAATAAAAAAAAGAGCAGGCAAAAAACTAGAACAAAATAAATATTTAGGAGGGGGGGAAATAGAGCTCGAGAAATAAAATGAAACAAATGGAACTAAATAAAACTACTAAAAACTAAAACAAAAGGGCGGAGGAAATAAGCTATAGCTAGAAATAAAACAGAAAGCAAAACACAACAATAGGAACTAAAAAAATAAAGAATTAACAAAAAACTAGGTCCAGACTGGGATGGAGGATTACAAAAATGGCAAAATGAAAACTCAAAATTAGTACTAAAAACTACAAACAAAATGAAAAAATGAAAAGAAAGAAGAAAAATAAATAAACAGAATCAAAAGGATAAATGAATTCGAGATAAAGATCAAAAAGACTAGTACTAGACTAAGGTAGGGATGGCTGACGTGAAACTGATGTTTCGACAGAGTGTCGAGATCCCGAAGTGCAAGTGTTTCGAAACACTGCACCGAAGCATGATCCGAAGCACCCAAGTCACGTGATTAAAGTGTTTCGAAACACCTGGTCACGTGACTGAAGCGATTCAAAGTATTGATCAGCTTAGAAACGATTCGAGACCTGGTGAATCTGCATTTGACTGCCAAGGTCAAGAAAACACTCTGTCTCATATGGCCTAGATGACTGTGCGTGTGTATGCTGTTTCTATGTTTTGCATGATGTTTTGGGTTCGAATCCCGACTTGTACAAATACTCCGAAATCATGGTTTTATGTATTTTAATCATGTTTCTGTTTTGTGTAGCCTAAATAGGATACAGCTGCAGTTACGCCATCAATTTAGCATCCTTTTTGTAACACTGTAAAACAATAATAAATATTTTTACAGTATGGTTAGGTTTAGGGTTTGGGTGGACATTAATAAAATATTATAAATGGGACATTTAATTAATAATATAAATAATTCTTGATAACTTCAGGCCACCGTTTCTGACCCTGTTTTAAGACCAAAACAAGACATATTTATTCACAAATTATTTATTCGGATATCAGACCAAAGTGATGCACGGATGGCCGTTATATCTG
The DNA here is from genome assembly GCF_052040795.2 of Danio rerio. NCBI lineage: Eukaryota > Metazoa > Chordata > Actinopteri > Cypriniformes > Danionidae > Danio > Danio rerio. Next base: position 4,243,891 of record NC_141037.1, read on the forward strand.
CAGGCGCTGCAGATAATCTGCAGGTCGGTCGGGTAATAAAAAAGTACATTATGATTAATTGCGGGTGGGTTGCGGATGGATGAGTTTATTTATTAATGATTTTTGCTTCGTATTTTTAAACACATTTGTTAAAGCACAAATGGAAGCAAAACCGATCCGGAAAAAAACTTAAAAAGGGAGAAATAAAAAATAAAAAAAGAAAAGAAAGAAAAGTGGTGTATCAAAGTCCCATAATGCAATTCAAAACCATAAACAAATGAAAATAAAAAACATGAATGACAATATATATATATATATATATATATATATATATATATATATATATATATATATATATATATATATATACATATATATAAAGGATTTTATAAGCAAGTTTTTCCATACAAATAAAAATAAACATGCTAAAACAACTTTAAGTTTTTTTATATATATATATTTACACTAGCGGTCAAAATTGTGGGGTCAGTAGGATCTTTAAATCTTTTAAAATAAGCATCTCAAGACTGCATTTGTTTCATCCAAAATACAGTAGACATTAAAAAATTGTGAAATGTTATTGCACTGTAAAATAACTGTTCAAAAGTAGTTTATCATTTAACTTAATCATTTATTGCAGTGATTCCAGTGAAATTTTTATTGTTATTATTCATTCATTCATTTTCTTGTCGGCTTAGTCCCTTTATTAATCCGTGTCGCCACAGCGGAATGAACCGCCAACTTATCCAGCAAGTTTTTACGCAGCAGATGCCCTTCCAGCCGCAACCCATCTCTGGGAAACATCCACACACACACTCATACACTACGGACAAGTTAGCCTACCCAATTCACCTGTACCGCATGTTTTTAGACTGTGGGGGAAACCCACACGAACACAGGGAGAACATGCAAACTCCACACAGAAACGCCAACTGAGACGAGGTTCGAACCAGTGACCCAGTGACCTTCTTGCTGTGAGGCGACAGCAATACCTACTGCGCCACTGCCTCGCCTTATTATTATTATTATTATTATTATTATTATTAATATTAATGGTAATAGTAATAAAAGCAATAATGACTGGAGTAATAATTTCATTTGAAACGACATACAGTAAGAAAGTAGTTATTTATTTATTTATTTTTATAAATATTTAACAATAATTTTTTTGTAATTTAATAAATGCCGCTTTGATAAACAGAAAAAAGAAAAAACTATCTGACCCCAAACTTTTGACCGGTAGTGCATGTTTTGCTGAAAATTGCATCAGTAAACAGATGTTTTTATGAACCTTTGCACTGTAAGTGCAGAACATCTCAAGCGTCTCCAGCTGGAATGAGTTTTTAGAACTCTTTAAACTGTATTCCATTTTAGTTTCCATGGCAACACATTAAGCTTCAATTCTAAATCCAAGTTCTAAATTCTAAACACATTCTAAATCCCAGAAGTAGGACGGTTCTCCAGAGGCACAGAGCTAACCCTCCCACATCAGGGACTGACCAAAACTGAGTTGTTGAAAACTTTAAATACTGCATTTTTTTTAATTAATGCCAAAATAAACAAGTGCTCTCCATAGAGGTTTTGGCTCAATTTATAATGAAATATAATGATGGCTCAGTGGTTAGAAATGTGGCCTCACAGCAAGAAGGTCGCTGGTTCGAGTCCCGGCTGGGCCAGTTGGCATTTTTGTGTGCAGTTTGCATGTTCTCCCAGTGTCGCGTGGGTTTCTTTCAGGTGCTCCGGGATTCTCCTACAAACACATGCACTATAGGTGAATTGATTAACTAAATTACCTAATTACTGTAACTTTTACCTAATTACCGTAGTTAAGCCTTTTAATGTCACTTTAAGCTGAATACTAGTATGATGAAAAAAATCTAGTCAAATATTACACTGTAAAACCCTAAAAGTTAAGGTAACTCAAACCATTTGAGGAAACTGATTGCAACAAAGCATTTAAGTTCAAAAACTAATCCTAATGAGTACTGTGAACTTAATCCATTTGAGTAAATAAAGCAATTTGAGCACAGTAAACCAACTGAGTACTGTAAAAGCCAACAAGTTAAGTGAACTCAAACTGTTTGAGGAAATCAATAGCTGTAAACATTTGAGTTAAAAAAATGTAGCAATATGAGTACTGTGAACTTGCTTTATTTAGGTTGAAGGTAATGAGGTATTTAATGAACTCATTACCTTCAACACTGAGTTCAGAACTCTTTTCAAATGAGTAGAATTAAAGGGCCATGAAACCCCCTCGTTTCAGCAGGGTGTTTTCACACCTCTACTTTGGAAAAAGTCAGAAAAGTGGGCGTGTCCAGCTCTGTTTAGGGGGGAGTGTCGGAGGAACTAAAGTGGGACGGTGTGGGAGTGTCTATTTGGGCACGCGCGAGTTTCAGAGTCAAAACACAGACACAAAAACACACACACGAGAGAAAGTGATGGTGTTTACATGGACATCTGTAGTCGAATTATTTGCCAAATGATTAAATGGTGGACTTTAACTGCAGTTTGGCTCTTTCCTTCAGGGAATTCATTCATGCCCCTCGCGACAAACAAGATATTTGATTCGAGGAACTGCTCAAAGCGTGTATTTTTCATGCAATGTTTGATACCGCACGGCGAATGAGAGAAAAAAACCCTCCGCATTTCCCGGAAACTTAGATGCACACGGCAGGTAGCGTCAGAAAGCCGCGTGTGTTATTCCGGTCACAAAATGCAGTGAAAATCCTACATGAGGTTAAAGTTTGGTTGTGGTGCTAACATGTTTACACTCGGTGCAATAGTTAACTTAGTTCGATACGAACAAACTGAATAAACAAAGAGCACTGATCGCTCACTTACCAAATCTGTAGATACAGAACAATCACCAGCAACTAGAGCCGCGTCTTTATTAAGAGGAGACTACAAGCGAATCCGGATTTCAGCGTTTGCAGATGAGAACAGCTCTCAGGTAAACAATGTTCCTCCTTAGACATGTAAGTTATTGTTGTCGAGCGTCGCGTACACTGTTAATCCACACGTGAGTCTGAGCTCTCACAGAGAGAAAATGAAAACAAAACTTTACGGCAGCAAACTATAAAAGCAACACTTCACGCTTGTTTTGCCAACACAACGTGGCGTGAGTGTCGTCTAAACACTGTGACAGTAATGAATATTAATGAAGTTGCACAATAGAGCGCGCTGATTGGTTTGAACCAAGCCTTACTCATGCATTAATGCATCACACTGTAAGACGTAATAAGACTCACTCTGGCACAGACGTCCAGTCTGCACGCTGGAATACAACGCTATTATCTCATGGCCGTGACGCAGCTTCAAAAACTCGTTTCAAACCGGAAGTACGAATTTGCTTGAAATAACGCAAAAACAACCAATTTACACTTTTTTAGTGAAATATGTGTTTTTAGCAGTGTGGGATACATATACGACTGTCAACAGCTCAAAAAATGTGTTTTGGTGTTTCGTGACCCTTTAACTTTCAGTCAATTTTGAGTTAACTACACTCATTTCATTTGATAAAGTTGCCTGTTGGGTTTTACAGAGTGTATATTGTTATATTAAAATTAACAAATAAATTATTATATCCATCCACGCTGATTCTACGCTCTTCAGTGGCACTTTAATATATCCTCCAATAATTCTTGATCTAAACATGCCCTCATAAGGTTTTGACATCTAAACTGCTGTTACACTCATTGACATTTCAGCATGGATGCATGAGTATGAATAATGCTGTGCTGTTGACCAAATATGCATTGCAATTAGCTGTCGGATGCAGCACTGGGCACAACTGACCCTTGTAAAGTCCAGATTGTGAGGCGTGTTTGGTGCTGATGTACACAAGTGAGCAGGATTACAGCACATCACACTTCAGACCTTTAATTATCCCTGTGACATGCGCTGAGTGCTTGTTTGCTGCACTTCAGTCTGTATTTTTGGCTCAACAACACCATGGAGTTGATGCAATAAAATTTTTCCTTTTTTACCAGGAAAGGTTTCTTCAGCTGAATCATTTCAAGCCAAAAAAAAAAACACAGTAAATTAAGCTACTATTGGGTTTCAAACGAGTCTAAACTGCATTTATTTGATAAAAAACACAAGAAAAGCAGACATTCATTCATTTTCTTTCAGCTTAGTTAGGGGTCACCACAGAGAAATCAACAAAAACTATTTCAGCATATGTTTTACGCAGCAGATGCCTTTCCAGCATCAACCCAGTACTGGGAAAACACCCATGCACACTCATTTACACACACACAATCATGGTAATCATTACAAAAATCATTTATATCTGTATCTAAAGACACTTTAAATAGTAAACTACCTTGGTTTTTTAAATACATTTTCTTCTAAATGTGAGGATATTGGTTTGTTGTTGTTATTGTTACTTGATGGCTATACTAAACTAGTTATATGGGGAGTGAGTACAAGACAGCTTTAATAATACTCTTGAAAGAGCTTTTAAACTATTGTTTCTATTAAAGCAGTACATTTTTAACATTTTTGCAATTTTTGAACAGCTGAAAATGTTTTTACAAATGCTTTAAAATGCATTTGTCTAATAAAAAAGTACTTTACTTTAACCCTGTTATCTGTTGTTTCTTCCACCCTTTGTAATCTATAGCTAATTGTAAGTTAACTGATAAGTGACTTGGTATTTTAAAGTAAAGAACTGTTTAAGAACATTTTCAATTAAAAAGAGCTTAAGATTTTATAATTGGGTAAACAGAACTTTAATTGTAGAAATACCTTAAATTTGTAAACAAAAACTGCTTAAAATTGAGTGACACCAACCAAAAAAATTGAGCAAAACCATTTGCTAGAATACTCAAAAAATTAAGCATCACCAACTAATGATTTTTAGGTAATATTGCTTTACATTTAATGTGACAATTGCTTAAAAAGAGGGATGCAAAAATGATGCACCTTATTCTTAAGTAAATCTAGCATATTATTTTTTTCAGTGTAGGGACAATTTAGTTCATCCAATTCCCCTATAGCGCATGTGTTTGGACTGGCCAAATTCTATGGGAATATATTGTAAAATGTAATTTATTTGTAATTCAAAGCTGAATATTTTTAGCATTGTTACTTTTATTTTCCAAAAGAAAAACCAATGATGACATAAAGTTAAAAAAAAAATTACTTATAACTTATAACCTTGATGTGAAGTACAGATTATACTACTCCCAGTAACAGGTATACTTTGACACTGCATTAATAAACACAAATACAATCACAAATAACCATGAAAACATACTGTAAACCATCCATAAACAGAGTATTCTTTTTAAGAGCCAAAACAAACCAAATTTAAAATACAAATAAATTCATTCATTCATTTTCTTAACAGCTTAGTCCCTTTATTAATCTGGAGTCGCCACAGCGGAATGAACCTCCAACTTATCCAGCATGTTTTTACGCAGCGGATGGATGCCCTTCCAGCTGCAACCCATTTCTGGGAAACATCCACAAACACTCATACACTACGGACAATTTAGCCTTTGGACTGTGGGGGAAACCGGAGCACCCGGAGGAAACCCAAGCGAACGCAGGGAGAAAATGCAAACTCCACACACAAACGCCAACTGAGCCGAGGATTAAACCAGCAACCTCCTTGCTGTGAGGCAACAGCACTACCTACTGCGCCACTGCTTTGCCCAATACTAATTTATTCACAGGTAATTTTACTGTAATCATTACTCCGGAGTGATCTTGCTGAAATCTTTCTATATCCTCCTGAGACCCGAATACTTTTTTTTTCTGTGATTTCCTATATCTTTTGGGTTAAAAAAAACTACAATTTACAGTTTTTACATTTTGTTTTTATTTTTAATTTTACAGCATGTTTACTGTAGTGGACCACAGGAGCATTTTTTTTTTATAATTATTTTTTAGGGGTTTTCACCTTTATTGATAGGACAGTGGAGATAGAGGCTGTTTCTCAATATGCGTTCTTCAGCGGTCTTGCGTCCTCGTGTTCTCGTGAAACGTCATCATCAGCTGCCTAAGTTCAGTTCCAATACTCAAGACCGCAAGTACGGAGGACGCGTGAAACTTCCCGGATGTGTTCTTGATATCGAGGACGCACTGATGCAGACTTGAGCACCGAACTCGCTCTGGAAGTCCCAGAAGTTATTGCGACTGGAGGTGGGAAGCGCAGCATTTTATCTAGATTTATTATTAAAGTTCATATATATGAATTATTTACCTCAGGAGTTTCCCTAAATGAAACGGTGAAAGTAAACATCACCATGGACATCTTAATAAAGGAATAAACACATTAAAGGTGTTTGTTTGCTGAAATTCGTATTAAAATCAGTTTTATTTATATTGTGCAGAGTTTATTTATAATGTTTTTATGCAAAGTATATATTTTGAAAAGGGGAAAAACAATAAATTGTTGTATGAATGCTGTAATGTTTAAATAATTTACCATTAAAAACACGTGAAGGTCATGTGACCATCAGGAAGAACGCAGCATCCCATTTCTCAAAGGATGCGCTCTCTGCCCTCGCGGTCTCCTGAGTTCGTTCTTCCGAGGACACCTGGCAAGGCTGGCCTCCACAAGAACACAAGTCCGTTCTCTGCGTTCTTGGAATTGAGAAACAGCCATAGAGACAGGAAAGTGTGGGGAGCAGAGATAGGGGAAGGATCAGCAAAGGACTTCGAGACAGGATTCGAACTCAGGTCGCTGCGAGCACCTCGGTGCTATGTGTCGACGCACTAACCACTAGGCTATTGGCACCAACACCACAGGAGCATTTAGTTCAAAACGACCGCCACAGGATAAAACTGTACAGGATATGGCTGTAAAGGGAAAATAATAATCCAATATTAATGTAACAAAAACAAAAGAAAAGCCATTTTTCAATTTTTATTAAAATCCCTGAAACAGTCTGACAGAAAGACAAACACCAAAAACACTAAACAAAAACAAAAAGATGTGACGTTAATCCAAAACATATTTAACATAAAAGTGATTTAAAACTGATTGTCATATAGTCTACAATTGTCTGATTGTCAGAGTCTCCCCCAACTATCTTATAGTGAATCCTCTCTGCTTCAGTTCTGCCCCCCCACATGCAGTCAATAGTTACATTAGGATGGTCCTGGGGTCTGTTCTTCGTAGCTTGCTTAAATGATCTAAGATGATTTGGCAGATTTTGGATCTTTTAATCTTGATAACTGATCTCTGGCTAATTTTGTACTTCAAACAAGTTTGCAAATCAGATTAAAATGTCTGGATGAACTGATCTGAGATCGCTGCGTGTGTTGTGAAGGACAGATCTATCGATCCTCGAAATCATGATCAGCAATGCACCGATTGGCTGACGGCACAGCAGCGTAATGACATCATCTGATTAATATTCAACTATCCATGTGAGCAAAATTACAAACAGTAAATAAATATGACACGCAATAACTTTACACCTTGTTGTGGGCTGCATGCTTGGCTCTTTCATGTGTCAAGAGCAATTTATTTAGTTTTACAGTTAAAGCGGATTTTCCTTATTATAGTAGCCATAGTATTATTATAGTAGCCGTTTTTTTTAATCGGTGTAAAAAAATAACTGGATGTTTACAAAATCATTTTGATATATTAAAGATGTCTGCAACTTTTGTGAAGCATCAAATCACTGGCATATTAACTGTCAAAACATGTTTATGAAATCATAAATGTTTTATTGCTTTAAAAAAAGTCACATATTGTGCATTTCTATTATCATAAACAAATTGTACTATCTAAAAGGTTCAATCATGAAGTTTTATTTATGCACTACCAGGTATCAGTCTTTGTACTTTCATTTTGGGGGTGCAGATTGCATAAGTTTTATATATATATATATATATATATATATATATATATATATATATATATATATATATATATATATATATATATATATATATATATATATATATATATATATATATATATATATATATTAGCCCGATTTTGATTTTCTTTTTTAAATATTTCCCAAATGATTTTTAACAGAGCAATGACATTTTCACAGTATGTCTGATAACATTTTTTTCTTCTGGAGAAAGCCTTATTTGTTTTATTTCGGCTAGAATAAAAGCAGTTTTTATTTGTTTTAAAAATCATTTTTGGGTCAAAATTATTAGCCCCTTTAAGCTATATATATTTTTTGATAATCTACAGAACAAACCATCATTATACAATAACTTGCCTAATTACCCTAACCTGCCTAGTTAACCTAGTTAAATTTCCTTGCTCTGTTTAACATCATTTGGGAAATATTTAAATATTTAAAAAAAAGAAATATTTTAAATATTTTAAAAAAGAAATAAATAATTAAAGGGGGGCTAAAAATTCTGACTTCAACTGTATGTATTTTTATATAGATTTTGTTATGCATTTTATTTATTTTTTTAAATACCTGGATGTCTTATGTTATTACATTCATCATCCATATACCGTCTAATATCGTATGTATAAAATAATGTATGACTTTTTTTGTCTTATATGAAACTCACAATGTGCACATGAGTTTGTTATTTACTTGTGACATGGTCCAAAAGCTCAATCAAATGTTTTGCTTATTAAAACTCAAAGTAACAATCCCTGGCAACAACCATTTTTATAAACTTCTTTAAAAAGAAATATTACCGAACACAAATGATATTGGTTATTTTATCAGCTGCATTTTCCACTATAGGACAAAGACATTTCCCATCTTTCAGTAGCAGGTGCAATATAGTATAAAATAATTTATGACTTTCTATGTTATATTCAGCTCACACCGTGCACATGACTGTCGGATGCCTTTTATTGTGCAGTACATCTGTCTCCAATACTCCTCAGTTGTTTTTACTGTAATTTTATTTTATCACAATACAAATCCATATTGTCTCTCCATATTGTGCAAATTGAAATCAAGCATTAGCATACAATTTAAATAATGTTTTGAGTTTTTTTATATACAGTTAAAGTCAGAATTATTTGCCCCCCTTTTAATTTTTTTATTTTTTAAATGTTTCGCAAATGATGTTTAACAGGGCAAGGAAATTTTCACAGTATGTCTGATAATATTTTTTCTTCTGGAGAAAGTCTTATTTGTTTTATTTTGGCTAGAATAAAAGCAGTTATACATTTTTTAAACACAATTTTAAGGATAAAATTATTAGCCCCATTAAGCTATATTTTTTCTATAGTCTACAAAACAAACCATCGGTTTATAATAACTTGCCTAATTACTCTAACCTGCCTAGTTAACCTAGTTAAGCCTTTAAATGTCACTTTAAGCTTTATAGAAGTGTCTTGAAAAATATCTAATCAAATATTATTTACTGTCATCATGGCAAAGTTAAAATAAATCAGTTATTAGGAATGAGTTATTAAAACTATTATGTTTAGAAATGCGCTGGAAAAATCCGCTCTCCGTTAAACAGAATACGGGGAAAAAAATAAACTTGGGGGGGGCAATAATTCTGACTTCAACTGTATGTATAATACAATAATAGAATTATTAGCCCCTCTGTATTTTTTTCCCTCTAATTTCGTTAAACGGAGAGATCATAATAGTTTTAATAACTCACCTCTAATCACTGATTTATTTTATCTTTGCCATGATGACGGTAAATAACATTAGACTAGATATTTTTCAAGACACTTCTATACAGCTTACAGTGACATTTAAAGGCTTAATTAGGTTAACCAGGCAGGTTAGAGTAAAAACAGTTACTAATTTAAGGTTAACTGGGCGTGCCCAGGCTTGAATGTAATGTGAGTGTGGGTCGTCGGAGGAGACGAGAGGGGGGGCAAGCATGCTTTGGCCTGGTTCAAGGCAACTGTAGTGTGAGTACGCCCTTACAGAAGGACAACCATCTGTGCAGCAATCCACCAATCAGGCCTGTATGGTAGAATGGCCAGACTGGAATTTGCCAAAAGGCATCTGAAGGACTCTCAGACCATAAGAAACTAATTTCTCTGGTTTAATGAGACTAAAATTGAACACTTCGGAGTGAATGCCAGGCGTTACTTTTGGAGAAATCCAGGCAGCGCTCATCACCAGGCTAATAGCATTGTGAAGCATGGTGGTGGCAGCATCAAACTGTGGGGATGCGTGGGGAACTGGAAGATTAGTCAGGATAGAGGGAAAGATGAATGCAGCAATGTACAGAGACATCCTGAATGAAAACCTGCTTCAGAGCGCTCTTGACCTTAGACTGGGGCGACGGTTCATCTTCCAGCAGGACAATGACCCAAAACACACCGCCAAAATATCAATGGAGTGGCTTCACAACAACTAGGTGAATGTTCTTGAGTGGCCTAGCCAGAGCCCAGACTTAAATCCTATTAAACCATCTCTGGAGAGATCTGAAAATGGTTGTACACTGTCGCTTCCCATCCAACCTGATAGAGCTTGAGAGGTCCTGCAGAAAGAAATGGACAAACATTCCCAAAGACAGGTGTGCCGAGCTTGTGGCATCATATTCAAATAGACTTGAGGCTGTAATCGATGCCAAAGGTGCATCAACAAAGTATTGAGCAAAGGTTGTGAATACTGATGTACATGTGATTTTACAGCTTTTTTATTTTTTTTATAAATTTGCAACAATTTCAAAAACTCTTCACATTGTCATTATGGGGGATTGTGTTGAGAATGTTGAGGAAATAAATGAATTTAATCCATTTTGGAATAAGGCTGTAAAATAAAAAATGTGGAAAAAGTGAAGCGCTATCAATACTTTCCGGATGCGCTGTATGCACATTTTCAAAGTGTATGAGCATCTTGGCGTTTCCATAAGCTGTTTTGTATGCGCATATCCGAAATGTGCATAAAATTAGTTAGATGGAAACAAAGCTATTGCATAATGATAGTTTGTTCTGTAGACAATCCATTTGATTCCTGATTCCTGATTTCTTTTATCTTTGTCATGATGACAACACATAACATTTGACTGTATTTTTCAAGATACATTTAAAGGCTTAACTAGATTAAATGGGTTAAAGTTAGGGCAATTAGGCAAGTCATTGTATAACAGTGGTTTGTTCTGTAGACAGTAAAAAAATGCTTAAGGGGGCTAATAATATTGACCTTAAAATGTTTTTTAAAAAAATGGCTTTTATTCTAGCCGAAATTAAACAAATCAGACTTTCTCAAGAAAAATCCCTGAATCTGTTAAACATTTTTTGGGAAATATTTCAAGAACAAAAATCATAAGAGGGCAAATCATTTTGACTTCAACTGTATATATTATTAACAGAGCTGTGCCAAAGAATCCCATTGAAAAACCTCGCCTGACATCACAGATAATAATCTCAGCATCAGGTTAAAAAAAAAATGTCCCGCTACGCAACAATGGCTGCGAAATTACACTGGAAAATTGGCTCTCAGTTTTTTGGAAGTGTTTTTTTTTTTTGTCTACGCTTCGCCCCAGTGAGAACAAGCCAGGTTTACTTTCTTCAAGGTTTTAATTGTAATGGAAGACAGCTAATCAATAATGCTGCAGTGAATGTAACAATAGTAATAGATTCACAGCGGTGGGTTTTCAAGGCTCACTTGTTCAAAAACACAGCCTGTATTGAATTAGATCAGATCTTGAAATGGATCGGTGCATATTACAGTCTAAAAACGCTTGTAACATAACCACAAAATGCATTATCACATCAATGGTGGCCGAGAGGATCAGAATGCGACTGTTTTTCCTCTGCAGTGTCTGATCTGACGTGTTTTGTGCTTGTTCGTCTTTGTTTTAGGAGTCACGAGGTTTAAAGTTGCTCTGGTGCCGTGGGATCTCACTAATGTCAGGTGAGTAACCTCATCTCCATTGCTTTGCAGTTCCCATGGAAACAGGGCTCTTCATGGGTTTTAGGAGATGCTAGAAATCGAGCCTCCCTAAACTTTGAGATGCTGAGACCAACATTTGCAGCCGCTCTTAATCTTTGTTTTGCAATCTTATTTTTACTCTCAAGTGTCCTCAAAATGTGTAAGGTTTCAGCTTAATATAGTACCTCATGAGTAGAATGACATAGGAAATCTGTATTTTTATTTACTTACTGTGCATGGGATGGATGAGTTCACCTCTCATAAATCTTTCATTCATTCATTCATTTCCTTGTCGGCTTAGTCCCTTTATTAATCCGAGGTCGCCACAGCGGAATGAACCGCCAACTTATCCAGCAAGTTTTTACACAGCGGATGCCCTTTCTGCTGCAACCCATCTCTGGGAAACATCCACACACACATCCACACACACTCATACACTACGGACAATTTAGCCTACCCAATTCACCTGTACTGCATGTCTTTGGACTGTGGGGGAAACCTGAGCACCCGGAGGAAACCCACAAGCGAAGGCAGGGAGAACATGCAAACTCCACACAGAAACGCCAACTGAGCCGAGGTTCGAACCAGCGACCTTCTTGCTGTGAGGCGACAGCACTACCTACTGCGCTACCTACTACTAGGAAGCTTTACAGTATCATATTAGTGCATATATGTAACAGGTATTAAATTAATATATGTTTTGTTATAAATTCACTCAAAATCTTTGTTTTGTTGGTAGTTAATATGTGGAAAATAAAAGGGAAAAAGTTTTGGTAACACTTTATAATGACTACACACTATGAATCATTTACTAAGCATTGGCATCTGGTGAATTCGTTATCTGTTAAGCATTAACTCTACAATAATAAGCGTTAGTAAGCAGTTTATAACTGCAGCTACAAATACTGTATTCTTGACTCATAAGCACCTATATAATGTGCTTAATATTTGTATTTTCATCCTTCGGGTGCTCCGGTTTCCCCCACAGTCCAAAGACATGCGGTACAGGTGAATTGGGTCGGCTAAATTGTCCGTAGTGAATGAATGTGAATGAGTGTGTATAGATGTTTCCCAGAGAAGGGTTGCAGCTTGAAGGGCATCCGCTGCATAAAACATGTGGTGGATAAGTTGGCAGTTCATACCGCTCTGGTGACCCCGGATTAATAAAGGGACTAAGCCGACAAGAAAATGAATGAATGAATAGAATAAATCTGTGGGCCAACACAAATAATAATAAATAGCACGCTTGAATCTGTCAGTAATGCAGTGTGTTTCCCCGCTGGAGAGCAGAGACTCGGTCAGGTCACGTATAAATGCTAGTTTTTCCGAGAGCAAAGCTTCACCAGGGCAAAAAATTGTGGCTGTGAGAAGCAAACGTAAAAGCTGCAAATGTCCAGCGAGCGTGAAGGAGTTGAAGCCAGTGAAGTGCTTCTGGAAAAAACATGGACGTTCAGATAACACACACACACACACACACAGAGCAGTACACTGACTAAAACGACTCATTGGATTTGCTGAATGTATTTAATCTAAGTGGTTTGGAAACAGTTAATATGGGCTGTATTTAAACCAAAAATTCAAGTCGAACATTACTACATTTAATTTGCTTGCTTAAATTCAGATCATTTCAATCGTTAGCAACCACTTACCTTCAAAAATGTAGTAAATCCAATTGATCACTTTTTGTTCAGTGCAGTGTGTGTTGATAACACTGAGGATTTGTATTAGCTATGTTTCCATCAACCAAATTTTGTTATAACACATACAGTAATAAACAACGCCGGCTCATTGCAAATACGTACCCCCGTATATATTTCTGGAGATCGTAAATTAAGTAGCTAGGGGTACGTATGGCTGCATTTTGTCTTTAATACGAATGCTACAGGGCATTATGACGCTACCAATGGCTTTTGTTTCATTTCCACTACCAGCTGACCGCTAACTTACATGTGGACGGCTTTCCTAGTGTTACCAGTTTGTCCAGTTGCTTGCCACATATGTCTGCGGACTTAGGATGCAGAATGGAGTTAACTGTGACTATGGGGTACGAGTATGGCGATGAACGATTCCAGAAAGCAGGTAAAATAAAAACAAAAGTCAAAAACTAAAATAAACAATTAAATAACAGGGTGAGAATGTAGTAAAATCTGAAAACGTGGTACAAAAATTAGGCGACCGTGAGGGTGTAATGAAGGTCACGGCCCCTTTGGTTGCCGGGAAGAAGGAGGCGGAGAACCGACGCAGTTTTAAAATATTTATTAATAACAGTGACGGCAGCTCCTCACGGAGACTGCCGTCTAAACCAAAACAAACGGACGTTTGTCACGGAGACTGCCGTCAAACTGAAAGCAAAAGTAAAATATGTCCGGGCCCGGTCCTCTCTCGGCTTCCTCTGCCATCGTTCCTCCTTTTATCTTCCAGAGCTCCTTCCGTGGGATCCGAAGCAGGTGTGCACCACAGGTGTATCCACTTACGCGGTGGCCTCACTCCGTTCCCACGGCTCTCGGCCACGCCCCCTCGCCACAGAGGGCTTTTCTTTTTCTGTATTGCTTTTGAAAACACTATCGGTTGGGTTTAGGGAAGGGGTGATCGGGTCAATCTGCTTTTAAAAACACTATCGGTTGGGTTTAGGGAAGAGGGTGGCTGCATCAATCGGTGCTTTTAAAAACACTATCGGTTGGGTTTAGGGAAGAGGGTGGCTGCATCAATCGGTGCTTTTGAAAGCACTATCGGTTGGGTTTAGGAAAGAGGGTTTATGGCCGCGTCAATCGTTGCTTTTGAAAACACTGTCGGTTGGGATTAGGGAAGAGGGTGATCAGGTCAACCTGCTTTTAAAAATACTGTCGGTTGGGTTTAGGGAAGAGGGTTGCTGCGTCAATTAGTGCTTTTGAAAGCCCTGTCGGTTGGGTTTAGGGAAGGGGATGATCAGGTCAATCTGCTTTTAAAAACACTGTCGGTTGGGTTTAGGGAAGAGGGTGATCGGGTCAATCTGCTTTTAAAAACACTGTCGGTTGGGTTTAGGGAAGGGGGTGATCGGGTCAATCTGCTTTTAAAAACACTGTCGGTTGGGTTTAGGGAAGGGGGTGATCGGGTCAATCTGCTTTTAAAAACACTGTCGGTTGGGTTTAGGGAAGGGGGTGATCGGGTCAATCTGCTTTTAAAAACACTGTCGGTTGGGTTTAGGGAAGGGGGTGATCGGGTCAATCTGCTTTTAAAAACACTGTCGGGGGGAGTTTAGGGAAGAGGGTGGCTGCATCAATTGGTGCTTTTGAAAACACTATCAGTTGGGTTTAGGGAAGAGGGAGCATGGCTGCGTCAATCGGTGCTTTTAAAAAACACTGTCGGTTGGGTTTAGGGAAGAGGGTGGGTGCTTCAATCGGTGCTTTTGAAAACACTGTCAGCTGGGTTTAGGGCAGGGGTGAACGGGTCAGTCGGTGCTTTTGAAAACACTGTCGTTGGGTTTAGGGAAGAGGGTGGGTTGGTCAATTGGTGATTTTGAAAACACTGTTGGTTGGGTCAATCGATCAGTCAGTCGACATCGGCCTCTGGTGGATTTACGAGAGAACAGCAGGTGCAAATGGCACTTGGTAGTAAAATTTGAGATCTGAAAAAGCATTCACAGCGGCCTCTGGTGGAATCGAGAAAACAAAAACTTAGCTCCTGGGATGTATTTTGCGAGCTCCAGAAATGTATACAGGGGTATGTATCAATAATGAGCTTGGGTTGAAAAAAAAATGCTCATATAAAAAAATGCACATAAACTCAAAATAAGATTAATTGGATTATTTATTATATTGTACTTTACATTTAATTTGACAACTTATATTTCATATCAAACACTTAGATTTGGATTATTCCAGATATGTAAGTATTAACTTGTCTATGTATGTCAGTTGAGACAGAAATCAGGAGGGAAAGCATTGTCAATTAATACACACAAATCCGTAAATTAAGTATTTTATATGAAATACTTTTAAATTGTTTGCTTTTCTTTTTGTTTAAAAACATAATTTATCGTTACTTGCTGTTTCTTTTTAATTAATTATGAACTGTATTTACTGGGGCAGCATGTTGGCTCAGTGGTTAGCACAGTTACCTTACAGCAAGAAGGTCGCTGGTTCGAGTCTGGGCTGTGCAAGTTGGCATTTCTGTGGAGTTTGCATGTTCTCCCCGTGGTCGCGTGGGCTTCCTCAGAGTGCTCTGGTTTCCCCCACTGTCCAAACACATACGCCATAGGTGAATTGGGTAAGCAAATTTGGCCGTAGTGAATGAGTGTGTGTGTAAATGAATGTGTATGAGGGTTTCTCAGTACTGGGTTATGGCTGGAAGGGTATCCAATGTGTAAAACATATGCCAGAATAGTTGGTGATTCATTCCACTGTGGTGACCCCTGAGACTAATCCAAAGGAAAATGAATAAATGAATGAATGCATTGCAGTTTTTTGCTTCTATGCACTAACTGTTTCACCCTCCGGTTGATTTTTTTATTAATTTTTATTAGTAGTATAGTTTGTCCAGTGCCTGATCTCTAGAATCTTCTCCAGGAAGATGAATGTAGCTGATTTTACTTCGCTGATGTGTTATTAATGTGAATCAGCTCTCGCGCAGCACAAACATCAGCTCAATTACTGCAGAAATAAGCCTGCGATTCTGCTTTAAATACTGCCGTGTCCTCGAGGCTGGTCTTCAGCAGGAGAACATCTCTAATGGAGTGTCACTTCACTCCTGATGGAAGTGGAAAGGCTTTGCTCAAATCAAACGTTTATGTAATGATAATCAGGATTAAAGCGAGGCTGCGATGAAAGAAAGTGAACTAGGTGGGGATCCGCTTCAACACATTTTAATAGGTGTTCCATTCGCCAGGATATTCTTTTTCATCCTCTTTTTTATATTTATTTTTTGGGCTCGGCGGAGGTTCATTCGTACTGTCAGACTTTACACCGTGAAGAGAGTCTCTGCTTTATCATCCGCTCAAACTTGCTTTAAAGGGCACATATTTTCCCCCTTTTTTTAAGATTTTATATAAACCTTTTGTGTCTCCAGAATGTGCCTGTAAAGTTTTAGTTCAAAACACGCATCAGATTATTTATTATACCCTTTTAAAGGGCACCTATGCTGAAAAATCTACTTTTCAAGCTATTTGGACAGACATGTATGTAGGTATAGTGTATAGACTGTCATATTGGGGTGATATAAACACACCCAGTCCTTTTTTTTTCAACTTAACAACATAAAAAAACAACAACATAAAAACGGTGGACCAATTGGAGCAGTTTTCAAACTGACCACAACTTGACGTAGGAGTGCGGTCCCCCTGCCACCAATATTGATTGACAGGCACCCATTACCACATCCTGACATGTGAGTCAAAGCAATGTCACTAAAGGAACACCCTTGCTCTATTTTTAGATGTAAGGCTCATTGGGCTCAACACAAGATCAATATTCTCCACATGATCGCTCTCATCGGAATTATTGTTTGTAACTTTAGGTAGGTTTGCTAACATGTGTACTTTTCTTTGTGTCTACCTTAAACTTCAGCCGTTTGCATTTCTCACGGTCACAGAAGCTCCCTGTGATCTTAACTAGGTGCAGCTGGAAAGTGCGAGCGCGTTGCCTCACGTGCGCATCCCTCTATTAGAAATAAAATAAGGAACTTAACTACCGGTCGCACACCAGAAGAGCCATGCATTTTAGAATTCTACACATAGGTTTCTATCAGGGTACACAAGACGGTGCTTCAAGTCGGCGGCTGTCCGCGGCGCCCAGCCACGATTCAGAACACTTCATATTTCTGCCACGCCACAGAGTGTCATCTGAATAGTTTCACTTTAAATAACATGCGAATGTGCGTGTCTGGTGTGCCGTGTCGCGACTCTGAGCGCCACATCCGGTGCCTCAGACAAAGTTAATTCAGTGTGCATGGTTATTAGTCTCGGTGTACAAGCTCGAACTTTGAAACTATACAAAGACACAAATGATTTTGTACTCTCTGCTTGCTCCGTGTCCGAGTCATACATGTACGGCTGAATGCTGGTCCTCTCACTCATGTTGCTTCTCTCTGTCTGCCGGTCTGTTGCCAAACACAGAGCGGGGGAGCTCTTGGCTCCGCCCCCTTGTTATGTCGGGCGGGAATTTGAAACTTATTTTCATGTGAAGCAACACGCCCCTAAAACAGCGAGCTGTGCACACGCCCACAACATGACACTGTTGAACACATTATAATAAACAAATCTGAACTGTGTTTTGAACTGAACCTAAACTGGCACACTCAGAACAACCATTATATTAATATTAAATCTTAAAAAGGGGTAAACTATGTGCAGTGGCGCCCCCAGAAAATTTTCATAGGGGTGGCCAGAAGAGGCCACACCAAATCTTGGGGTGGCACACAAAAAAAATAATGAATTCAGTGTAATGTTATATTTTTGTTTCTGGTAAATTAAATAATGTGACTTTAATTAATTTAATTAATTTGTCTTAAAATATCGCAATTTATTCCTTGAAATAATTCAGCAAGTTCATGTGCAAACCAAATAAAAATTTATATTTAGTTTAAAAATACTTCTCATATATAGAAATAACTTTTCAGTTGTTTTTCACATACATTTATTGTACAGCATACAGTATATGCCATGTCTAAAATTAATGGAGATTAATGAGTTAAATGATAAAACAAACAAATGAACAAACTGAACAAAAGGCATTACTATATACACACACAATCACTATACAGACCCTAATAAAATCATTTATCTATATCCCTTTTTGAGCCATTTTATTAATGCAGCTTCTTCTATTGATGTACCTTAAAGTAAATATTAGCCTACATAGCCATTACTGTCGATTGAAGATGTGTGTGTGTGTGCTGTCAACGACAATCAGGGAGGGCAGTGGTGGTTCTACTTTATGACACCCTGGGCGAACCACCCCATATACCCACCCTCCTTTAATAGTTACATTTATTTTTCAATAAAAATAAAAATGTATTTTTTATTTATTCTATATAAATACAATTATTATGAATATTATTATACAATTATTATTCTAAATAAAAAACAGACATTAAACCTAAATGTTACTGCAAAACAATTTAACAGAGTGATATGCTAAGATCACTTAGGAAACCTTTTGCATGAATATTAGTTATGACAAGTCTATAGAATACAAAAATATGCGTTTTATAGAATTATCTGTTATGAAGTCTTACCTCCCTGACTCATCCCTCCTTACTGCTTTAGCCATACTTAGTGAAAGTATTATCATCATCATATTATATAAACTTTAGTTTTGTCGACTTTCAAAACTGTGTGCTGACACCTCTTCACAAAAGGCTTACTCCAGTTTCACGGCGCATGAGCGGCGCGTTTTTTATCAGCGTGCCTGTAAACAACCGGGATTCACACACGAGTGCGTGAGCCGCACGGGAATGGTTTTCTGCGCGCATGCGTCAGTTTGCTTTCACCAGCGTTGTTTCGGTTGCACATAGAGAACGCGTGTAAAAGATGTGAACGGCCCTTAATGTCTTTATTCTGGGATTGCCCCTCTAAGTTAACACACTTGCATAAAGTAAATGGTATCCCAATGCTTTTACTAGGGGATGTTTTTTGTTGCATCATCTCCGCCTGCCGTCCAGCCCCAGCAAGATACTTGCGACGCCGCCCTGGCATTTGGCAAGGTGCCCAAATCCGCCACTAGGGAAGAGAGGGGCAGTGAATCAGCTAGGTTGGTGGCACCAACAATAATTTAGTTGCTGCATGTTATTTATTTATCTATAGAAACATTGGGAATTTACAAAAGTACATTTAAATTAATAATATCAACAGCAAAATCATATTGGGGTGGCCACAGGGGTGGCCAGAGTTTACAGAGGGGTGGCTGGGGGCGCCCCTGACTATGTGCCCTTTAAATCTGGGAAATGTTCCCAAACACGTGTCAGAGCAGTACCTTCACGCAGATAAACAGCACAGGGACGGACAAGAATGAAGCAGATCTCCCTTACCATAGAAAGAACTTTCCCAACTGTTATTTGATATACATGTTGTGGAGTTTTTGTCATTTTTTTCTTGCAATGATGAGTCACACACAATGTTGTTACAAAGTTCACACACACACACACACACACATACACACACACACACACACACACACACACACACACACATTGAAAAGAAAAAGAATAAATTCATTCATAACTCATTCCGTTTGAGTTCTGATAAATATATTAAGTTTAAGTTACCATAACTTTTATTGATTAGGTCAAAGTATTATTTATATATAAAACTTAAACCAACATATTTTGTTTAGTGATTTTCACTGTTAGGTTTTACAGTGTCTTAATTATTCAAATAAGACTTGAATTAGGCTTGATGCAGTAAACATTTGGGGTTTACTTAACTTGCTTAATGTAGTAAACTTATTAAAATAATAATAAGAGTGTGCCTCATTCTGCTCCAATTCGATCATTCATTCATTTATTCATTTTCTTTTCGGATTAGTCCCTTTATTAATCTGGGGTCGCCACAGCGGAATGAACTGCCAACTTATCCAGCTCATTCACACTGATACACTATGAACATTTTAGCCTACCCAATTCACCTGTACTGCATGTCTTTAGACTTGTGGGGGAAACCGGAGCACCTGGAGGAAACCCACGTGAACGCGTGGAGAACATGCAAACTCCACACAGAAATCCCAACTGACCCAGTCGAGGCTCGAACCAGCGACCTTCTTTCTGTGAGGCTAGAGCGCTTTCTATTGCGCCACTGCGTTGCCCCATTTCAATCATGTTGAAATGTATTTTGTTCAAAGAATTGTTTTGTGTATGATTGTTAACTGATTTCATGACTAAACTAGACGTGTTTGATTTACTAAAACTAAACCTAATTTTCATGGTTTCCGCCATGTTGTTTAAATAGCAAATCCATTTGCGCCACTTTGTGGACTCATGGGTTTTCATTCATTCATTTTCTTGTCGGCTTAGACCCTTTATTAACCCTTTATTAAATGCCAAAGTATCCAGCATGTTTTTTACACAGCAGATGCTCTTCCAGCTGCAACCCATCTCTGGGAAACATCCACACACACACACACACACACTTATATACTACGGACAATTTAGCCTACCCAATTCACCTGTAACGCATGTCTTTGGACTGTGGGGTAAACCAGAGCATCGTACTAAATTGTACGAAAGAAAGAAAGAAAGAAAGAAAGAAAGAAAGAAAGAAAGAAAGAAAGAAAGAAAGAAAGAAAAAAAAGAAAGAAAGAAAGAAAGAAAAGAATTAAGAAAGAAAGAAAGAAAGAACGAAAGAAAAGAATTAAGAAAGAAAGAAAGAAAGAAAGAAAGAAAGAAAGAAAGAAAATAATTAAGAAAGAAAGAAAGAAAGAAAGAAAGAAAGAAAGAAAGAAAGAAAGAAAGAAAGAAAAGAATTAGGAAAGAAAGAAAGAAAGAAAGAAAATAATTAAGAAAGAAAGAAAGAAGGAAAGAAAAGAATTAAGAAAGAAAGAAAGAAAGAAAGAAAGAAAGAAAATAATTAAGAAAGAAAGAAAGAAAGAAAGAAAGAAAGAAAGAAAGAAAGAAAATAATTAAGAAAGAAAGAAAGAAAGAAAGAAAAGAATTAAGAAAGAAAGAAAGAAAGAAAATAATTAAGAAAGAAAGAAAGAAAGAAAAAAAGAAAGAAAGAAAGAAAGAAAGAAAGAAAGAAAGAAAGAAAGAAAGAAAGAAAAGAATTAGGAAAGAAAGAAAGAAAGAAAGAAAGAAAGAAAGAAAGAAAGAAAGAAAGAAAGAAAGAAAGAAAATAATTAAGAAAGAAAGAAAGAAGGAAAGAAAAGAATTAAGAAAGAAAGAAAGAAAGAAAGAAAGAAAGAAAGAAAATAATTAAGAAAGAAAGAAAGAAAGAAAAGAATTAAGAAAGAAAGAAAGAAAGAAAGAAAGAAAGAAAGAATGAAAGAAAAGAATTAAGAAAGAAAGAAAGAAAGAAAATAATTAAGAAAAAGAAAGAAAGAAAGAATTAGAAAGAAAGAAAGAAAGAAAGAAAGAAAGAACGAACGAAAGAAAAGAATTAAGAAAGAAAGAAAGAAAGAAGGAAGGAAAGAAAAGAATTAAGAAAGAAAGAAAGAAAGAAGGAAGGAAAGAAAGAAAGAAAGAAAGACTTCCACTTGTTTAAGTTTCATACAGGCCTTATTGCATGTTTGGAAGCACAAGGGTTTGCTTTAATCTTCCTCTTCTTCTCCTTCCTCCAGAAAACATCAGCGTTTCTCTCTCCCTTTTAAAGAAACATCAAACAAAGCACTGGAAGAACATGATGAAGTTGTGAAATGTTGTTGTTTTCTCCCCTTGAGAAGAAAAAAAAAACATCATATATGAAGCTCTGTCTCCAGCAAACAGGCAAGTGTTGATGCTTTCTGCCTTTAAACACTTATAAATCAGCTGAACGTGGAGTTCGGCTGTGCTTTATGAAGACAGAGAGCCTGAGGAGCGGACAGAAGACCATCAGTCCTCAAACTGTTGGATCTCCATATATTAGCTCTCATTTAAAGTCATACACTTCCTGACAAAAGTCTTGCTGTGGATATGAGTTGTAAGCGCAACAAATAATAACTTCACTTCTCGTTGATCATTTGGAAAAGTGGCGGAAGGTCGATTTTTTGGAATGAATCATCTGTTGAGCTGCATCCCAATCATCACAAATACTGCAGAAGACCTACTGGAACCAGCATGGGCTTAAGATTCTCATAGAAATCAGTCAAGTTTGGTGAAGGAAAAATCGTGGTTTGGGGTTACATACAAACCCCAGGAGAGGGCAGATTCTTCAGCAGGATAGCGCTCCTCATACTTCAGCCTCCACATCAAAGCTCCTGAAAGCAAAGGAGGACAAGTTGCTCCAGGATTGGCCAACCCAGTCACCAGATATTAACATTATTGAGCATGTCTGGGGCAAAATGAAGGAGGAGGCATTGAAGATGAATCCAAAGTATCTTAATGAACTGTGGGAGTCCTGCAGGGACGCTTTCTTTGCCATTCCAGTTGACTGGAAGTGATTTGAGTCATTGCAGAGATGTATGGATGCAGTCCTCCAAGCTCATGATGGAGTCAGACACAATATTCATTCTGTCTCCACTGCAGCAGGAGACAAAATGAATATGCAGCTTTGTCTAAGCAAAGTCAGACCTTATTTAAATAATTAAAGCCATGTTTATATTGTATTGCGGTAAAATAAGCATGATCTAGCCGCATTTGCCTTTCATATAGGCCACTTCTTGTACCAAATGAGCAACTAGAAGTCAGATTATTATTTGTTGTTCCTAAAACTTAAATAGGCGACAAGACTTTTATCAGTGTATCTTAGTTTTTTCCTCTCTGAAGCAGTGGCGTCCCCACAAATGTTTCTTAGGGGTGGTCAGAAGAGGCCACACTAAATCTTGAGGTGGCACACACAAACAAATAATGAACTCAGTGTAATGGTATATTTTTGATTCTGGTAAATGAAATAATGTGGTTTTAATTCATTTAATTAATTGGTCACACTTTACAATAAGGTTCATTAGTTAATGTTAATTAATGCATTTACTAACATGAACAAACAATAAACAATACATTTACTAGTGTATTTGTTCATGTTAATTAACATTAGTTAATGAAAATACAGTAGTTCATTGTTAGTTCAGGTTAACTGATGGTGCATTAACTAATGTTAACAAGCATGGAGTTGGATGTTAATAAAGCATTAGTAAATGTTCAATTATGATTAATAAATGCTGTACATGTGTTGTTCATGATTATTTCATGTTAGTAAATGCATTAACTAATGAACCTTATTGTAAAGTGTTACCATTTAATTACTCTTGAAATAATGCAATTTTCTTCCTTGAAATAATTCAGCAAACATGTGCAAATCAAATATGAATCAATATTTAGTTTAAAAACACTTTTCACAAACAGTTGAAATCAGAATTAGTTGAATACTTTCAATTTATTTTATTTGTTTTCAATATTTCCCAAATGATGTTTAACAGAGCAAGGAAATTTTCACAGTATGTCTGATAATATTTTTTCTTCTGGAGAAAGTCTTATTTGTTTTATTTCGGCTACAATAAAAGCAGTTTCAAATTTTTAAAAAAACATTTTTGGGACAAAATTATTAGCCCCTTTAAGCTATATTTCCCGATAGTCTACAGAACAAACCATTGTTATACAATAACTTGCCTAATTACCCTAACCTGCCTAGTTAACCTAATTAACCTAGTTAATCCTTTAAATGTCACTTTAAGCTGTATAGAAGTGTCTTGAAAAATATCTAGTCAAATATTATTTACTGTCATCATGGCAAAGATAAAGTAAATCAGTTACAGTATTAGAAATGAGTTATTAAAACTATTATGTTTAGAAATGTGTTGACAAAATCTGCTCTACGTTAAACTGGAATTGAGAAAAAAATTCATAGGGGGTGAATAATTTAGTGGGGCTAATAATTCTGTATATATATATATATATATATATATATATATATATATATATATATATATATATATATATATATATATATATATATATCTTCAGTTTACTTCAGCTTCTTCCAGTTTACTGTCCAGAATACAATATATGTCATGTCTAAAAGGATTGAAGATTAATGAATTAACTAATAAAACCAACATTTGAGCAAACTTAACAAAAGGTGTAACGCCTGTTTCACACTGCAAGCGTCAGTGGCGCGTGAGCAGAGCGTGAGCAGCGCGTGTGTTTTCGGCGTCCATGTTAACAGATTAGAGCTTTCATACCGAACGCAGCAGCAGCGTGTCAGAGCGAGGCGTGAGCGTCGCCGAAGCAGCAGTGCAGCGATGGTTTCGGCGCTGGGTCTATTTTTGACGCGCTGCTCACGCTCAATTAAAGTGACAGTGCATTGATAATGACCAAAACACATTGTAAAAAGATGACCAAAACACAGTAAAAAGTAGCAATTTTACCCAATAAATGTGTTAATAATGTCAAATGGTTTATATATAGTCATTCAAATTAACTTAAAACGATTAAAAACGGCAACAAACATTTATTTAGGCCCGAACTATAAAACCAAATGTAAAACAATTTTAGTATCAGTTTTGCTTAAGTTGCACACTAGTGTTGTAGGAGAGAGGAAACAGAATATTTACGGGATTTGTAGTCCATAGCGAAGTGTATTGTGGGTAGTGTAGTTCGACACGCATGCTGGATTATGTGAGCTTGCTGTGTTCTGTGCAGCTGAGCAGAGGAAGAGTTTTAATCGGCTTTGTTTTATGTTCACTCGAGTTATTCCTACCGGGAGCTGTTTGCACTGTGAATCTGACAACACGGAAATAAGTAAAAGAATGGCATGCATTGGTTACTTTTGTCCGTCTCATCCTCTGCACGAGCATGAATTAACGAGCTGTTATTCTGCCGCTGGACATCACTGAAGCGGAGAAAGTAACACTAGTTTGATCATGTATAAATATCATTATAAGTATATTGTATAAATATTATTATAACTAGGTCTACAGCAACCTGATAATCAAAAAACAAATGACATGATATCACAGGCGATTGTCCTCTGACTGTAGACACTTCTCATTTAAGTTAGCTTGAGAAGCATACAGTACTATTTGATCTATAAAATTTGTAAAATAAACATTTGCAGGTTAAAGAAACAGCATAGGAGGGGCCTTGGTGCAGATGAAAAGTTTAAAAAGTGTATTTGTATATAGAGAGACATGGGGAACTAGATAGAATAGACAGAGATAGGTTGATCTCTGCAGCAGCTGCCGAAGAGCTGCGCGCTGCAGACGCAGCTGGTGTGAAAGGCAAACGCCTGCGTGCTGCTACTGCTCGACATACGCGCTGCTCATGCTCTGCTCACGCGCTGCTGACGCTTGCGGTGTGAAACAGGCGTAACCCTGCCGGTTCTACACCACCCATCCCAATCCGAGCAGGGATCGAACCGGCAACCTTCCGCTTGGGAGTTGGGTGCTCTAACAAGAAAGCTAAACTGCATGATCTCTAGCAATTGTCGCTAGAGCACCTTTAGAGGTCAGAGGAGTGAGGTTTACCTGCACAGCACTTACTAGCTGGCCTCCATTACAAAGGCAGAGCCTAATAAAATCATTTATCCATATTTCTTGTTGAGCCAGAATATTATTGAAACAGCTTTTCTATTGATGTACCTTAAAGCAAATATTACATTGCCTTTGCTGTCTAGTCAAGATGTGTGCATGCTGTCAATGACGATTGGGGAGAGGGAGGGGCTGTGAATCAGCAATGCCAGTGGCACCAATCAATCCACAATAATTTAGAGGCTGCAATTTATTTATTTATTAGAATATTGTGAATTTACGTAAGTACATTTAAATAAAAAAATATCAACAGCAAAATCATATCGGGGAGGCCAGAGTTTACACAGGGGTGGCCCCTATGGCCAATCAGTGTAGAGCCATCTGGCTAATTAGAGTGGTACACAGTCATCTGACCAATCAAAGCAGCGTGAAGTATCTGAATAACTAGAGTAGAGCCATCTGACCAATCAACACAGATTAAAATCTCACCAATCAGAGCACAGAAGAGTACAGCAATCTGACCAATCAGAGCAGGGTGGAGCATCTGACTAATCAGTGAAGAGTAGAGTCGTCTGACCAATCAGAGCACAGAGGCGTAAAGCAATCTGACCAATCACAGCTGAGTAGAGTATCTGACTAATCGAAGCACCGTCATTTGACCAATGAGAGCATCTGACTACTTAGAGAAGAGTAGGACTATCAGGCCAATCAGTGTAGTGCCAACTGACTAATTAGAGCAGTACAGAGTCATCTGGCCAATCAAAACAGAGTGAAGCATCTGAATATATAGAGCAGAGCGTTCGGTTCGGATGCTCCTCTACAGAGTGATGGATGAAGGCTGGAGGCTTTCATGGCAGAAATGTGAAGCTGTTCAATTTCAGCATCTAAATCGCTGCTCTGAGGAATATGCAAAATTACTGATTTTCCAAAATCCAATTAAGTTCCCTGAAGTATTTGGTCTTTAAAAAAATAATCTCGAAAGTTGTTCTGTGTGGAGTTTGTATGTACCCTGTGTTGGTGTGGGTTTCCTCCAGGTGCTCTGGTTTCCCCCTATCCAAACACATGCAATTGAATAGGTTTGAATTTAATTAACTAAACTGGTCGTAGTGTACGAGTGTGAGAGTGTATGGGTGTTTCCAAGTAATGGGTTGCAGCTGGAAGGGCATCCGCTGCATAAAACATATGTTGGAATAGTGGTTCATTCCACTGTGGCGACCCCTGATGATGATAAGAGACTAAGCCAAAGGAAAATGAATGAATGAATAAATGAATAAGCGTGTGTGTGCGCATGTGTTTGTCCAGCAGTTTTAACCCTCATGTTGTGTGTTCTCCAGAGTGCTGGTGCTGTGTGAGGTTGGTTTTCCGGTGTGCAGTGGCTTAAAAACAGCTCACATTATTCCCAGTGAATGAACAAACACACCTGTAAAAGCACTGAGGTCCAGCTTCATCTTTCAGTCACAGAATCAATGACAAACATCAGCTTTCTGTCAACACACACACACTTGAGGCCCGTCGGTTTTAAACGGTTTGTAATTTATTTTTAAGCAAATTTCGAGAGGATCACGTGCTTATGATTGTTTTCAGCTGTTCCAGCATCAGCTCATGATCGATTATCCAACCAGATGATTCCTAACTCACTATAAATGACCAGAGTTTTCTTATTTCAATATCTTCGTCTTGAAGAAGATATTCAATATGGATTGAAAGCAATCACACAATCGAACTTGGATACGGCCCAGGCAGTTGAACCAAGTCTGAAAACACCCTGAAAGAGGTGGTCTTGTGTATGGTTCATGCGAACTCTGGTACGGTTAATTTCTGATGTGAATGTAATCGTACCAAATAACGGAAGTGAACCGCCGACAGTACAACAAACTATCGTTTTCATAACGTTCGTTCAGTGTGTGTGTGTTTCTGGGCCCTATCATACACCCGGCGCAGTGTGGTGCAAGGCGCGGCGCAATAGTCTTTTGGTAGTTTCAGCTTGGCGCAAGAGTGGTTTTGAGGCGTTGCGCTACGCTGTTTAAATAGCAAATGCATTAGCGCTCATATGTGCGCCCATAGGCGTTCTGGTCTAAAAAGAAGGCGTTCTGAGGCGGACCGCTGGCTCGTTGCTATTTTGAGAAACTATAATAGATTTTTCATTAGACCAAAACTAACCCGGTCTAAAGTTGCGCCTCGCTCACACACTGCTTAATACGCACAAGAGAGCAATAGGCAAATATCTTTACATATGAAAACAATTAAATATTAAGGATATATATAGGATATAATCAGGGCCGGAGCAAGCTGAACTGCCGCTCTAGGCAGAGGACGATCACGCCACCCTCAACCCCAATGTGAAAACGAAAGTGATTATGAAAATGAAGTGAGATGTTGCGGACCTCTATTCTGCAGCCTTATGCGCGGATATAACTGAGAATGCGCGGGTGCTGAGGGAGGGAGGTGTCGCGGACACCGCGCTCTCTATTCTGTCGCCCTATGCGCGGATATAACCGAGGATGCGCGGGTGTCGTGGACCTCTATTCTGCCGCCCTATGCACAGATATAACCGAGGACACGCGGGTGCTGATGAAGGTGTCGCTGATGCCGCCCTCTCTATTCTTGCGTCTATGCGCGAATATATCTGAGGACATAACCGGGTGGTAAGGGAGGTGTCGTGGATTCCGCCCTCCCTATACTGCCGCCCTAGGCGGCCACCTAGGTCGCCTCTATGGACGCGCCGGCCCTGGATATAATAAGAATAGATATAGGATATAAATTTAAAGGATTAAAATATTACAAAACATATTATTTTCTAGCCTACATAAATATGAAAAACCACTGCTTTTATGTTTTCTTCATCTCGGGAGGCTTTTTCAGTTCATTCATAACAATTTGCTTTTGTATAATGTTATTATTATTAGCAGTATTATTTATTATATCCATATTTATATTTGTTTTATTAAAAACAAGCTTAGATTTGCCCACCTGTCAGGTTTTAGACCATATGGGGCACAGCATGTGTTTTAGGATATAACTCAGGTTTTTGAGCACATTTTGTTATTATTGTTCATTTATTCGTTTGCTGGAAATTAGAGCTGAATTTAGAAATAGTTTTGAAACGAATATTTGCGCTTAACAAACAAAAGTATTTATTTATAGGCTAATTGATGTCTGTGCGTAAAGGTTTCCCTATCCAAGAGCGAAAGTGAAAGTAGATCCATTATCTCTCATTCTCACAGTAGATGCTCTGTTTAACAGTTTTCTGTTAAAAAAACTGTTCACTGTTTGCTAGTGAAATGCAGTATTTCCACTTACTTTACGTCCTGTAAATAGCGAATGCGCTCTTGGCGCGACGCAGCTGACTCTTAAAGGGAATGGGAGATGAGACTCTAATTGGTTTATTCTCAAAACACACCAATAACTCATTAAGAAAATAAACTCAACCCTTTTAGACCATGCGCCATGGCGCAAAGTGTATTTTCCCATCCTTAAATTAGCAAAAACGTGTTCTGACACGCCCTGAAAGCGTTTGCGCCCTGCGTTTTGCGCTCTGCGCATGGACCGTCAAAATAGAGCCCTCTGTGTGTGTGTGTCACGTATCGTACCTTGGTGAAAAGCGGGACTGAGTCAGGGCAAACACAGTGATCATTTTTGCTTGTCTCCTCCAAAAACAGCTTCTGCAGACACTGTGTGATGTTCTGAATGTTTATAGCATTTTTGCGGCAGATGGACACGAGTCGCTTTCGGTATGTCCAAAACCAAAAGCTTAAGTAAAAGCAGAATGACATTTCGGCACTTTGCTTTCTTGACCGTCACCTAGCATCAGCCACTAAAAAAAAAAAAAAGCAGCTCGATGACGCAAGCGTACCGGAGTTCAGAAGTAAAAAAGACAGTGTGAACACAAACCAACCGAGAAGGTGACAAGGGAGGACAATCGAACTTGGGTACGGTCCAGGCAAATGAACCAAGTGTGAAGGCACCCTTAGTCTCCCTTGGAAAGTCTATGCGAGATTACTGGAGAGGAGGATCCGGCTCATTCTTAGATGCTCTACTCTGCTCTGATTGATCAGATTGCTCTACACTACTGTGCTCAGATTTGAATCTGTTTTGATTGGCCAGATGACTATGTACTGCTCTAATTAGTCAGTTGGCACTACACTGATTGGCCTGATAGTCCTACTCTTCTCTAAGTAGTCAGATGCTCTCATTGGTCAAATGACGCTGCTTTGATTAGTCAGATACTCTACTCTGCTGTGATTGGTCAGATTGCTTTACTCCTCTGTGCTCTGATTGGTCAGACTGCTTTACTCTTCACTGATTAGTCAGATTCTCCACTCTGCTCTGATTGGTCAGATTGCTGTACTATACTGTGCTCTGATTGGTGAGGTGTTAATCTGTTTTGATTGGCCAGATGGCTCTACTCTAGTTATTCAGATGCTTCACTCTGCTTTGATTGGCCAGATGACTCTGTACTGCTCTAATTAGTCAGTTGGCACTACACTGATTGGCCTGATAGTCCTCTTCTCTAATTAGTCAGATGCTCTCATTGGTCAGATGACGGTGCTTCGATTAGTCAGATACTCTACTCTGCTGTGATTGGTCAGATTGCTTTACTCCTCTGTGCTCTGATTGGTCAGACGTCTCTACTCTTCACTGATTAATCAGATGCTCCACCCTGCTCTGATTGGTCAGATTGCTGTACTCTTCTGTGCTCTGATTGGTGAGGTGTTAATCTGTTTTGATTGGTCAGATGGCTCTACTCTAGTTATTCAGATGCTTCACTCTGCTTTGATTGGCCAGATGACTCTGTACTGCTCTAATTAGTCAGTTGGCACTACACTGATTGGCCTGATAGTCCTACTCTTCTCTGATTAGTCAGATGCTCTCATTGGTCAGATGACGCTGCATTGATTTGTCAGATACTCTACTGTGCTCTGATTGGTCAGATTGCTTTACTCCTCTGTGCTCTGATTGGTCATACAACTCTACTCTTCACTGATTCGTCAGATGCTCTGCTCTGATTGGTCAGATTGCTGTACTATACTATGCTCTGATTGGTGAGGTTTTAATCTGTTTAGATTGGTCAGACAGCTTTACTCTTAGTACTCAGACGCTTCACTCAGCTTTGATTGGTCAGAAGACTCTACACTGCTCTGATTGGTCAGATAGCTCTGCTCTGATCTGATTAATTAAATGTCCGCTCAAGATTGTTTTTGTTTGTTAGACAAAACCCCAATGTACCTGCATAAAAATGTTGTTTGACTTTACTATTCACAAATATCTGCATTGCACATGACATGTCACATCTTATAAAGCTTCAACAAGGCATTTAAACAGCACAGGAGTGAGAGGAATCCCTCGGGCTGCATGTGTTTATGTATTTTCATCTAAATTTGGACTCTGATGTGCTTCTGCTGTCCAGATGAGCTTCATTCAGTCTAAGCAGGCTCATGGACTCAGGTGGAGTTAATCTTCATCCTGTCCTGTTTAGGATGAGAACACGACACACAGGACAAAAAAAACAGACACACACTGTCTGAAAACACCTCTATTTTTAGTCATTTGGAGGTGTTTCAGTCTGTGTAACACCGTAAGTGCACTTACTTACTCCTAAAAGTATCCTCAAAACAGACGACCCCTCACATTAAGGCCTTTAAGAGCTGATAGAAGCAAAAATATGGAATAAAAACACAAAGTGGCACACAAAGCACTTTCACTGAAGGTCCCTAGAGGAATAACGCACATATATTTTGGCAAAAAATAAGATTTCAAAATGAAGAATACTTTTATTTTAGTATAACACAGATGGTAGTTCATGGTTTATATTTTAAATGTATTTTTATTTTGTTATACTCTTAGATTGCTTTCATTATCTTAGTTCACCAACTTTACTAAAATCTTTCATTTTCCTTCGGCTTAGTCCCTTTATTAATCAGGGGTCGCCACAGCGGAATGAACCGACAACTTATCCACTATATGTTTTAAATGCCCTTCCAGTGAGGAGGGTGAAGCTGCAGGCCCGGAGAACCAACTGCACTCTCAGACCTGCACTTCCAGACCTATCGTTTTCTTAGACAGTGCCACCTGCTGTTGGGCTGGGTGAAGCGACAAGTCCGGAGACCCAACTGCACGCTCAGACCAACACTTTCTAGCAGGTAGCAACATCGGACACGCGAGTAAAGGCTAGTTCACACTACAGGATTTTAAACATCAGCAGATCGCTGTGCCCTTCACACTACATGACTTGACTTTGTGTCTTTTAATCTCTGAGGTGTTCACACTACACAACACTCTGTGAATGATCCACAAGAGGGGGGTCACACACTTCATGATCTGACAACAACTCATTCCCCATCAGCTCATTCAAGCTACCAAACCACAGCCAATGAAATTTTGAGGGAGGAGTCGTCAGAAAAAGATGAACACTATTGGCTGCTTGTGTGCTGATTACATCACTGACAGCGTTTCAAGCTTTGGAGAAAGCATTTAAAAACATCGTCAATTCAGCTGATGCATCAGCGGATTAATCGCTCATCTGCAAGGTTCCAGTGGATAGATACACAGAGTTTTTAATTTTTGTAATTTTATAACTCTTTGAAATAAAACTAACATATTTATAACACCCTGCCGTTTTCTAACTATCAGTGTATTTCTTTCTGACATTGTTATTTTTTTTATTACAAAACAGTAAAGAACTGAGCATTTCTGCCTTAAATTACCATATTGGTCAAAATGACTGCATGCATGTCTGATACTTTTCACTGTGACTTTAAATATGTGTGCATTTTCTTGCCTAGCAATTTCCTGCTAACATAAACAAAACTTTCTGTTGGCAAAAACATCAATTTACTTCAGATATCTTTCAAAACAGCATATTCTGTGCTGTGAAATAGCTCCTGTTTGAAAGTGAAAATAAAAGCCAAGACCTTTAAGTGTTTTAGTATCTTAACTACATTTTTATAGGCTGTATTACCAAAAAAAAAGGTTATATTTTTAGGGTAATGGTGTCATTAAATATGATGCCAGACATTCAAAGCTTAGTTTTAATATCTCAATAATAGCTTTGAATGTAAATATGTTGTGACAGTATGGTGTTTTATATGAGAACGGTCAGAATGAGCAGTATAATTCTAATAGTTACAGAATTCTAGTTCCACTGTTAATATAGCCTACTCTCATGTCTGTGCAAACGCAGAATGAAGCGAGTGCACCGATGCCCATTCTGACCAATCACAGATGTTTCTGCTGAGCTCCTGAACACACAGGCATTCAGCTCATGCTGATCTGCTCTCTCATTGGCTGCAGCTCATCACTACATCTGACCACACGTGGGGTTGAGTCGGCCGACGGCTCTGGAATATTCAGCATGCTAAATGTTGGATTTATGTCTGCGAGGTGTCGGCGACGTGTAAGCGAGCCTCGTTGATGCGTTGTTCAGTAGTTCACACATAAAGAGCGGCGAGCGCCGAACACCCGCAGATTTCTTCCCGATCACAGCCCGATCTGTCGGCGAGCTCGTTAACTTCCAAATCGGGCTCAAATCAGGCTTAAAATCCTCTAGGTTATTGATTTTAGTAAAGCCATTCCTGCAAATTACCTGGTTTTATGGCATGAATCAATGTGGCATCTTATTGCACCAACAAACGATTATTTCAGTGTTTGATTTGATCAAAATTTATGTCAAAACATAGCTTTATTTTATAAATTTACAGCTTGCTCTTATTTTATGTATTATTGTATCATTCTGGGACTATTTTCTAGCAATGTTTTCTGGCAAAATAAAAAACGTTAAAGTAAAAATGTTAAAATAAAATGTATTATATATAATGCAACTATTATGTTTAACATATTTTAGTGCTATGCAGGTCTACTGCACATATTACTGTATTATCTATTTGAAAGGGCTACCAAAGACAATAACAGTAACACATCACACAGTTTAACAACTGTTAATAAGTTCTGTAATAATTATAAATAAGATCTTTTGAAATAGAAGTATCAGTTAACCCAATCAGTTAACACCAACACCAGTGTGCAGCATCCACTTAGATGATGTGACGGCAGCCACAGGACAACGGCTCCAGTGCGCTTACAGCTATTGGTGGATTGGAGAGACAGTGATAGAGCCAATTCGGTGGATGGGGATTATTGAGAGACCATAATTGGTAAGGGGCGATGGAGGGAATTTGGCCAGGACACCAGGGTTACACCCCTACTCTTTACAAGAAGTGCCATGAGATTTTTAATGAACACAGAGAGTCAGGACCTGGGTTAACGTCTCAACCGAAAGACGGCGCCCACTGACAGTATAGTGTCTCCTTTACTATACTGGGGCATTAGGACTCACACAGACCGTAGGTTGAGCGCCCCCTGCTGGCCTCACTAAACCAGTGTGAAAAAAATACGAATACTGTATATTTATGTTTATGTAATTTCATTTGTATTTATTGATAAACTATTTTAATAAATATACACATTTTTTATTTATTTGGTTAATTTCTTTTTTTATTTATTCTATTTTAAACAAATACTTAAAATCATTATTTGTTGCAGTTTAATAGTATCATTGTTAAAAATATATATTTTTACGTTGTCTGATTATAATGTTTGCTTTGTTCCGTGACATTATATACTTTAACAAGGTTTATGTGAGGGAGCCGTAGGTGAAGACATGGAGGCGAATTGAATCCAAAAGCTGGAGGTTTATTAAACAAACAACTAGTATCAAACAATAGGCAGAATCGTGATCATGAACCAGGCAACAATAAGCAAACAAAGAGGCAGTCCAAAAAGGCAAACAAGGCAGAGTCCAAAATCCAAAAACAGTAGTCAAAAGAGCAGGCTAAAAGGTCATAACAATGGCAGAAATAGCAGTAGGAAAAACGCTTAGTAGGCAGTGAAACTGGCAACACTTCGCAATGAACACACATAAGCAGTGTGCTTATATATATGATGGCAACCAGGAAGTACCACAGAGGAAGTACCCAGTCAATATTCGGGAGAGAGCTCCCTCTGGTGGGCGGATGAATGGTAATCTGCCATATTCGTTACAGTTTATATATATATATATAAAATATATATATATATATATATATATAAAATTTATATATATATATATATATATATATATTTTTTTTTTTTTTTTGTGACTATTTTGTTT
This sequence comes from Danio rerio, assembly GCF_052040795.2. Classification (NCBI taxonomy): domain Eukaryota; kingdom Metazoa; phylum Chordata; class Actinopteri; order Cypriniformes; family Danionidae; genus Danio; species Danio rerio. The sequence goes on from NC_141037.1 coordinate 4,278,882, forward strand.
GTTGCTTATTTTGGGTATTTGTTATATAAAAAGGCATATTAATCTTATTTTCTTGTTTTCTTATTACATAAAATTTCCCTTTCCAAGTAACCAAAATATTTGTATAATATATTTATTTATTTTAAGAAGCTCTTTTTTTTAATTAATACTTTACATTTTAAAAACTATTTTTGTTGCAAATTAATAATTTAAAAACTATATATTTTAAAAGGTATATATATATATATATATATATATATATATATATATATATATATATATATATATATATATATATATATATATATATATAAATGAACCGCCAAACTATAAGTAACTACAAGTATATATATAACTTTATACAACTATATATATATATATATAAATGAACCGCCAAACTATAAGTAACTACATGTATATATATAACTTTATACAACTATATATATATATATATATATATATATATATATATATGTATGTGTATATATATATATATATATATATATATATATATATATATATATATATATATATATATGTATATATATATATATATATATATATATATATATATATATATATATATATATATATATATATATATACATATGATCCGCCAACTATTCTGACATATGCTTTACACAGCAAATGCCCTTCCAGCTGGGCAACACTTCCACATTCACACACACTCGTACAGCACGGCCAGTTTAGTTTATTCAATTAGTGCGTGTTTGGACTTGTGGGGGAAACCGAAGCACCCGGAGGAAACTCACGCCAACACGGGGAGAACATGCAAACTCCACACAGAAACGCCAACTGACCCAGCCAGGACTCAAACATGCAACCTTCTTGCTGAGAGGCTAATAAGCCACCGTGCCATGCTTATGTTTTTATTTTTAGTGCCAATTAAGTGAAATGACCCTAATGAAGGCCACATAATACAAATGCAAACTTTTTGCGACAGTTTTTCTCCGTTGGCCTTATTTTGGAGATGTTTTTAGGTCATGTAATTAGTATTAATTATGTCCAGCCTAGATGTGAGTGTGTTTAGCTCTTTAAAGCAGTGGTTTTAGAGTGTTGCGGTGTGGAAATGGCCGTCTGTGTGCAATGATCTCCAGGGCTGTTCCTCTTCATGCATTATGAATAACACTGGAATCAGAGTTAAAACACTACTCTGAGTCTCAGATAACACACACATACACACATGCAAGGTGGTGACATTACAGAAAAAACTCGTTTTCACAGATTATGCCTTGTTATCTGCACATGAGGAATATTAAATGAAAGTTTCTGAAAGTATAACTAAAGCTGCAATCATTTCAGGCGTGGGTTTCGTCCAGGTGCTCCGGTTTCCCCCACAGTCCAAACACATGCACTATGGGGAAATCGGGTAAGGTAATTTGCCGTAGTGTATGTGTGTGAATGAGTGTGTATGGATGTTTCCTAGGACTGGGTTGCCGCTGGAAGGGCATCCGCTGTGTAAAACATAGTTGGCGGTTCATTCCGCTGTGGTGACCCTGATGAATAAAGTGACTAAGCCGAAGGAAAATGAACGAATCTTTTATTTTAAATGATACATTTTAGATCTGAATATACTGTAAAATGTCAAAAGATCAATTTTCAGCATCATTACTCCACTTGTCATGATCATCAGCGATCTAGGCCTTGCAGATCACTGAAAAACACAATAGTATCTGGATGCAGCCTTTATGATGCAAGCTGAGATTGCATCACTCAGCCATGCAATGTCAGACACAATGCACTCAATGCAGTGAGTGACATCACTGTGACGGGTAGGGTAGGGGTGGGGTTAGGTGAGCGCATTAAAAAGCATTGGATGCAGCTAAGATTGCACCTCACGGAGTCTGCAGCCAGACCCCTCTCGAAAAACATGCACTATCACACAGACTACAACTCTACCACTGAAATGAACTACAAATCCCATCATTCCCTGCACACACACACCATGCACAGATCCCCCTTGACTGCAAACACACAGCTGAAGCTTGATTCATGGACCAAGACTTGTTGCTGTTTTCAGACCAGCGCAACGCAAATTTTTTTTTTCTTGTTTTGTGCCACGTTGTTTAAATTGCAAATTAATTTGCGCCTTTTTCGTGGACTCATCGGTGTGCTGGTCTAGAAAGGAGGTGTGTTAGGCGCAGGGGCGCAACTACACATTTACTGAGGGGTATGCAGGTTCAGGCTTTGCGCTCATGTAGTAAAAAGTTTAATTACACTAAGCATTTTAAGTCATAAAAGAATTACCTCTAATCCCACCCCAAATTTATTTTCAATTTAATTTTCCTCACTAAATAATTATAGCACCTTGACATGCTTTGCTTCTGTACTTTTTGCACATTTGTAAAAAACAAAATGATAGATATGGGAGTCCTAATGGGCAAAATAACTTAAAAATGTAATCACTTCTCATATTCAAGGTATAAGCTCTGTGTCACGATAACCAGCGATCGTTCTCCATAGATCGCTGGTTCCCACACAATAACCATGGACTACACTTCCGCCTTTTCTTGGACTACATATTCAGACATGCACTTCGCCCACACACCCTTGATCACTCATCTAGACTGATTACACTCGCAACACCTGAGGACTATCAGAGACTGATTGCATTCACTACATAAGCCACACAGTCACCCTTTCAGTTTGCCGAGTCTTGTTGATCAGTAGATGACATTACAACGCATTTTCCCTGTCTTGTTTCCTGTGTTTCGGCCCAGCCTTGTCTATCCTTGTTCTCCTGTTTAGCCGCCTGCCTTACGACCTATAGCCTGTTTACTGACTACGATTCTGGACTGCCTGTACATACCCGTTTGCACCTGTTTTGACCACTGCTTGCCTGACTACGATTAAACCACTGCTTGCCTGACTATGATTTCTCTTTGGTCTCACTCATAAATCTCTCCGTAAGCTTCAGATGGTCCAGAACTCAGCTGCCCGTATCATCACCAGAACCCCTTCTTCTCATCACATCACCCCTGTCCTGCAGCAGCTTCATTGGTTACCTGTTCATTTTCGAATTGACTTTAAAATCTTAATGTTAACATTCAAAGTCATCCACAATCTCGCCCCTCCATATTTGTCTGCCCTCATTCACATTTCTGCTCCTTCTCGCACCCTGCGATCTTCTTCCTTCCTCCACTTGTCTGTTCCCTCTTCTCGCCTTTGGGCAACAGAAAATTTAGCCGCTCTGCTCTGCGGCTTTGAAAACTCATTACCACCTGCCATCAGAAACATTGACTCCCTCACACTGTTCAAATCAAGACTCAAAACCCACTTATTTAAGATGACCTTTAATACTTAATTTTATTTGCACTATTGTTGTGTATATTTTATTATTTCTCTTGTTGTTTTATTATTCTTGTTGATTGTACGGTCTTGTTGATTGTCCTTGAGTTGCTAGAAAGGCGCCTTTAAATAAAATGTATTATTATTATTATTATTATTATTATTATAAACCTGCATTTGGATCTTACCCCGGTTATTTGTGTCATCCCCCGACGTTACACTCTGTCTTTGCATGAACAATTGACTGAAACTGCTATTACACCTCACACAAAGTGAAATAAGTAAAAAGACTAAAATGTTTAGTGTAAAAAATAAACAAAGACAAACTGAAATGTTCTATTTTATTAAAATGTCATGGGCAAACTTTTTTTGTAACTAAATTAAAATAGTTTTGAGCAAAACAGTTACCAAAAGGCCTGATTCATCAATATGATACATAATACAGTTATAAAAACATGCATATGGTATGAAAGTTGATCTTGAAAGAAGGATTAACAGACATCTCAGTTACAAAAATGTGAATAATTGTTCATGTGTTAGTTTTAACAGGGTTTAGAATCATTATAATCAAATTCATAAGGGGGAATTTTTAATCCAAATATTATTTTAGATTTTATCTGAAATATATTGAGGTCTGTCCTTACAAAAACACTCATTTTGCGCGATCCCCTTATTTTGGCAAAATAATTAATTATATAATAATACATTCATTCATTCATTTTCTTGTCGGCTTTTTGACCTCAACTGTATTGTATGTATGATTTGACAGTTTATTTTGACAGAAATAAAAAAAAAATCTAAACAGTTACAGTACATCTACATAAACACTTTACACTTGTCTGTCTGACTGCATGTTATTGTTTTAAATGATTTTGAAATAAACGTGTGTGCCAATGTATGCAACTCATGGTATAATTTTTATGTATTAAAATACAGTATTATACTCGTATAAAATGCAAAGTAAACATTTTTAACAAAACATATTTATTTATGTTTATTATTTGAAACTTTTAATAAGGATCATTTCAATAATAGTTTTGGCACAATGGAGCCTCCTATGTGTGGCGCCCTTATGCGCTGCAAATACTACATACCCCCTTTTTGCGCCACTGGTTAGGCGCATTGTTAGTGTGTTGCTACTTTGTGGAACTGAAATAAACTGAGCTATTGACCAACTTAAAGCTGCTCTAAAGTCCAGAGCAGAGCGCGTTAGTTATGCTCCTATGCAGGTCCAAACACTTACACAATGCTGAAAACACACAGGATGTACAGCAATACTCAAATATCTTAACAGATGAAAACAATGAAAGGATTATTCTGTTAAAAAGGATTATTCTGTTAAAAAACTGTTAACTGTTTGCTTGTGAAATGCTCAGTTTTTCCACTTCCACTTACTTTACGTCCTGTAAATAGCGAATGCGCTTGTGGCGTGACGCAGCTGACTCTTAAAGGGAATGGGAGATGAGACTCTGATTGATTTATTCTCAAAACACACCTATAACTCATTAAGAAAATAAACTCAACCCTTTTAGACCATGCGCCAAATTAGCAAATATAGATTCTGACACGCCCTGAAAGCGTTTGCGCCCTGCGCTTTCCGTTTTGCTCATGGACCGTCAAAACAGAGCTCTAAATAACTAAAGCGTAGTGGTGCAGTCGGTAGTGCTGTCGCCTAACAGCAAGAAGGTCGCTGGTTCGAACCTCAACTCAGATGGCGTTTTTGTGAGGAGTTTGCATGTTCTCCCTGCATTTGCGTGGGTTTCCTATGGGTGCTCTGGATTTCCCCTACAGTCCAAAGACATGCGGTACAGGGGCCTCATGTATCAACGCTGCGTACGCACAAAAACATTGCATACGCCAGGTTTCACGCTCAGAATCGCTCACGTTTGGATTTATTAACGATGAACTGAACGTGGGAATGTGCGCAGCTTCACGGCAGCTTTATGGCTGGCGTACGCACATTTTTTGTGCGTGTCTGTTTTATTTCCATTGGCGACTCCTAGAGGCAGTTGTGTTAAATTCCTCTCTACAAAGTGTCTGAGCCTTGCAATGGCAGCTGTATGAGACGGGTTCAGCAGGTATATAAGGTTTCCATACCATACAGTTAACCAGCTAAACATTAAAGCACAATTTGCAGCAGTCGCCTGTTTTCCCAATGTAATCTGAGCTATCTACTGCACGCACATTGCTATAAAGACACTATCTGAAGATGAATTTGCATGCGTGAATCAGAAACATTTCCATTCAATAAATGTGCAAATAAAATATGATGCACAGACTTATTAATGATTCCTACTTGTCTTTCTCGTGATAAATAGTTGGAAAAATCTGATATGTAGCGGGGGAAAAAGAAGAATGAGTTCATCAGACACTGGATTTGAACCGAGTTCATGCTCGAACGTGTCAAAACATGATCACATGCGTTTTTCGAGCTGCGCAACTGAGACTGTTTAAGGTGCTGCAACATTTTACACCTATAAATCACACTATTTCTTTTTCCATTTACTCAGTGCGATGTTCAGACCCAACTGTGTTGACCGCATCAGCTAAACTCTCCCTCTCTATTTTTTTCTTTAATTGTTAATTCCGGAGGACAAACTTGCAAATAAAACCGCTTTTCTCAGGTCTACCTCCGAAAGCAGCAAGTCCAATTCACATTCTGTTCAAAGTTTCTCTTCTTGCTTGCTTTTGCCGTTGTTTTTGCGTTGGGTTTTGCCATTAGCATAGTCATTAGCATATTCATACGGGGGAGGAGGCAAGGAGGGGTTTTGTGCTCGTGCATGTTGTGCTTAGTTTCACGTTCATTCGGATGTACAAAAGAATATGCGTGAGATTCGGCGTACGCAGTGTTCATACATCTGAATTTTTTTCTGCGTACGCACATTTACAGCTTTGCGCGTACGCAATGTTTTAGTATGATTTCCACGCAAGTCTTCGTACATGAGGCCCCTGGTGAATTGGGTAGGATAAATCGTCCATAGTGTATGAGTGTATGTATGTTTCCCAGAGATGGGTTGCAGCTGGAAGGGCATCCGCTGCATAAAACGTGCTGGATAAGTTGGCGGTTCATTCCGCTGTGGTGACCCCAGATTAATAAAAGGACTAAGCCAAAAATAAAATGAATGAATGAATGAATGCGCTTTTCTGAAACACAAAGTGCCACAACAACAGAGAAAATCAAACATGCAAGCAAACAGTAGAAAAACAATAAAAACACATTGGAATGATCAAGAATAAAAAAAAAAGCAATCTTCAAAAGATGAGTTTATTTATTCAGCTAACAGGTAATGCGTACATCTCAATTTACTCTTGCTTTGAAGTTCAGGCTCACAATTAGTACATCTATGTATTTATTTATTTTTTCTTTGACAGACGTTTTTGAAGAATACACTAATTATATTGATTCATGTTAAAATAAGTGTTACATTGAGAGTGATATGTTATGACTTCATTCTGAAGCCAGACTCGTGCTGGAAACAATGCGGCGGCTCTGGAAATTGATATTCCTGGTTGTTTCTGCCTGAGCGTTTGATATGCGAGAGAATCAGACTTTGATGTGAGACTGTGGCTGCAGATCTGAGAGCAGTGAATGAGTGTGATTGTGATGTGTGTGACTCTGAGAAACACAGAAGCTGCTCTACTGACACACAAACAACCAGCTACAAACCAGACATCATCCCGTTCCCACCTGCTGTTAGCAAGTGTGCAGACGCATCTCCTCTGAGCACTTATGTCTATGGGAGAACATCTTGCTATTCTTAGTGTGCTTCATGTAGGTGAGTTGGCTTGACAAACCACCGGACACATTCTCTCCTTATTGTACTGTGTGCACCAGACACCTTAAAATCAAACCTCCATCTTTCTCGAAAAACATCTTGCATTTTTGAGTGTGCGTCATGCAGGTCAGTAGGTTGAACAAACCTGTAAAAGACACTCTTTTCGTATGCACACACACTCTTATCAACCCTCTTTGTGTAGTGATTTTCTTTGGACTGTTCCACTGAACTTTAATTTGTTTTTATAAATATATTATTTTCTTTTATTTCTTTCATTTTCGTCCATATTAAATTATTCATAACCTTATAAAGTAAATGGGAAAAGTTCTTTTTGGTTTAAAATTAGTTTTACATTTAGTGATGACACTTCCTTTAGCTTCTGTCCCGCTCTCGTCGGATAGTGATGTGCGATATCACTGCTTTCCTATCCGATCGAATACCAAGTAAAATAAAGGCGAGTATCGGCGATACCGATACTTTGCCCAAAAATTACTGTTTGACAAATTAAAGTAACAAGTAGTGTACTTAAAAGTGTCACTTTATACTGAATATTAGACAAAATCCGTTCGGCTTATTCTTATTTAGTGATGAATTATCATAGAAAAAAGATCCAACTTACATATTGACTAGCTATGTTTCCATCCACCTTTTTTTTTGCAAATGCGCATTAAAAAACAAACAGTTGATGGAAACTTAGTAGACTAAACTTTTTATTCGATGAGAAAAGATGCGCATAAACTACGATGGAAACACTTTTACCGCACAAACTCCAGCATGCGCTAGAGCTGCACGATTCTGGCTAAAATGAGAATCACGATTTTTTTGCTTAAAATAAAGATCACGATTCTCTCACAATTCTGTAGATGTAAAATAAAGGTATGGTAAAAACAAGCATATGGCACTACCTCGATAATAATATTATGTGTAGGTCTACTGGTTTCTATAAATAATTCTATTCTACTTATAATAATTCTGATGTTGAATTATTACGTTTGAGATATATGCTTGCAATCTGTCATATTAGACGATTTTATTCACTGGTAAAATCAGACATTTGCCATTATCAGATTATATTCAACAATATATAGGCTAGAGTAGTTATACTGACACTGTAAACATTTATTTTCATGCACAACTGTGTGTTCACTATGAAAGAAAAAACATCAAATGCTTGCCGTAATCGTAACTCTAAAATGCGATATGATCATTTAAATGAAGTGCACACTTTCGGTTTCATTCTGACTGCTAAGTGCTTGTTCATGCTTTGCACACGGCTCCCAAACGATCACTCTGTGCCACAAACTGAATATTATTTACAACTGTATTACCTGTTACTCGCAACATATGCAGGTTCTGTTCACTAAAGTAGACGCACGCGCGACTATCATTAAGTAGAGCGCACGCACCCTCTCCGTGATAACAGCTCACGGTCGGCAGCTCATGTGATTTCCCGATCACGAAAACATCATTATATGAAGACAAAAATGGCATTTTTAAGTGAATTATACCTTATAAATACAGTATGTGACTCATTCAACATCATTTGGAGGTGTCAATGTCACTGAGCAACGTGTGTGAAACAATAAAAAGACTCGTGCAGCCGCCTTTACTTCTCTCCTGAACTTGAAAATATGACTGGCAGAATCGTAGATATGCTGGATTAAGATAGTCTAGGGGGTCGAATCGAGATCGCCATCTTTTAACGATTAATTGTGCAACTCTAGCATGTGCAATAAAAAAAAAGGTCATGTGATTTTGTTAAAAGAGATCATGTGATGCTTAAAGTATGTGTGAATGGACAAAACGTCAGGCTGAGCACATTATAAAACATGTGAAATGTTTTGGTCATTATAAAACGCCTTACCGTTTCAGTATTATTGTTATTATATTATTAATGACCTCCAGAATCAAGAGCGCCTGTGCTCCACGTCTGACACCTTCAAACGCCACTGCTCGCTCACTGCCAGGATTCGCCGTAGGTCATGTCAGACATGTCAGGATTGTCTTCTGAGGCGCATTCATTTAGAAAAGATTGATGCAGCTTCTCCTACTGCGGCAAATGCAGTTTTTACTGTTGATATTTGGCGCCAGTTAATCAGGAAGTGACGATTTTGTTCGCTTTGACTCGTTGGAAAGCAGGAAACGCTGCTTCATTCGCACAACTTTAATGCGATAATCCAGTTTTGCGCATGAAGTTCATTCGCATTTTTGGATGGGAACATAGCTACTGCCAGCATCTGAGCATGTATATCTTAAAACATCTGCCTAAACATCTTTACATAAAACAATAAACATTTACACCTTTTGGTTTAGTGACATGTTAATCCGGTCCCCTTGAAGATTTTGAACCTTTTTTTAGTTTTATCATTATCACAAAAACCCAAGCTCCCTAAAATACAGCCACATTGGCACATTTTCCCCCTCTGTACCTGGAAAGTCCTGCCTGCTGCACCTAACTGTGCGTTCACACCGAAAGCAATGAGAGCGTCCAATGTCGCTCTGGCGTCAACGATGTCTGCCTTTACCTCTGGCAGCAAGAGCGTCAAAATTCGCTACATTCATCTCGTATTCAAAGGAACCATTGCAGCATATCAGTTACAGCATATCCTGCATAAAACATGCTTTCTAGCGTAAAAATGTTGCGCACTTTTTATCAAATTCATTTAATAATGGAAGATCAAGTTGCATGTGGTGTGGCTTTGCTCAACTTAATTATTTAATGTGTCTATATGTCTGAAATATCCTAAAGCAGTAATACTTTTTTGTACTGTCGCATGAGATTCCCGCTTTTTTAAATATAAATATATATAACATTAATGCACAGCAGTAACTCGCCAGTAACTTTTTTAATGCATGTTTCTGTAAGAAAACAATGTAAATAATTGGAAATCTGGCAACCGCAATAATTAAATGCTTGGGAACAACTTTGGTCGGAACCCAAGTTCACAGGTCAGTGTTGTCTGAACTCCTCTCAAGCGGTGGACGTCTCCATTCTGATTGCTTGCTGCCGAACCACGTCATAGCTCATTACCATAAAGTTGACTTGATTTCAACTCTCCTCGACGCCCTCACTGTTGAAGATGCACCGCGCTGCTTATCGCCGCCCATAGATATATACACTAGATATCGCATAGGGACCCTGAGCATGCGTCAGTAGTGCCGCCACATTGGTACAATACTCCCAGGACAAATGTCATTCAACCGCACTAGTCAAGACAGTGTTATTACGTGAAGATGCGGGACTTTAGCTCTGTCTACGAGTGTAGTAACGAGCAAACAAAGAAAACAAAGCACAAAGGCAGAACATGTCATACGTAATATTACGTTTTTTTCTGTTTTTGTATGTTCTGAACTTTTGTGCTAATCAGGTAACGTTATTGATGATAATACAGTCACTTACTGCATTCACCATACGGCAAAGCAGCTCCAACTCACACTAAACACTCGGCTTATGCTAGTTTTGTTGAATAAAATCAGCAAACAATGCAAAAGAAATATGACAACGAGTTGCTGCGCTGCCAGAAACTTATTATTGTCGTCTCAGTGAACGGGTCGTTCATAACGGAGTTTCAATCACAAACGAATCGCTCCCTCCGTCAGTATAAGTGAAAGCAGGAGAGGTGTGTTTTAGGACATGATTAGATCAAATTTAACAGGGAGGGTGAATAGTACATTTCCATACACACAAACACAAGCTTTTTGTCAGGAATGGCCGTGCAGTCACTGATCCATCAATGTAGAAAAGTGATGTCAAATTATAATTTTCGTAATTAGAAAAAAAAATTACATACTAACATCCAGGAAAACTCCCGATCATAGATATATGTGTATATGTGTATATCTCTGGTTTTGAATAGCCACAGTCTTCCACTGTACCTTGGTCCCGCATTCATTTCAGAGGAGTGCTACCCTGTACCAAGATGGCGGCGCTATTGACGCATTCCGTCTGTAACGGGTCCCACACGAGTGGAATCCGTCCTGCGTTGTGTCGTTGGTTTTCAATAAAGGACTCCAAGTCTTTATTTTCTGCACAAATGGAAAATGTGTTGAAAACATGCATTCTGTGATTGTGTTATCTCCATTAAACAACCGTTTAATGTCTCCGTTAACCACGAAACAACCTTCTCTCAGCTCAGAAGGAAGTGAACTGAGATAGCGATTTCTTGAAAGAACATGTATTAAACTAATCTGCTTAACATAAGACTAAATTAATATTAATGACATGAAATCACAAAAACTACCAACAATACAAAAACATACCTGCACAAATGGAAAATGTGTTAAAAACATGCATTCTGTGATTGTGTTATCTTCATTAAAGGGCCATGAAACCCCCTCGTTTCAGCAGGGTGTTTTCACACCTCTACTTTGGAAAAAGTCAGAAAAGTGGGCGTGTCCAGCTCTGTTTAGGGGGGAGTGTCGGAGGAAGAAACAAGGCTTGGTGTGGGAGTGTCTATTTGGGCGCGCTGAATTTCAGAGTCAAAACACACATCCACAGCGGACAATGTGACTGCGTTTACATGGACATCTGTAGTCGAATTATTTGCCAAATTATTAAATGGTGGACTTTAACTGCAGTTTGGCTCTTTCATTCAGGGAATTCATTCATGTCCCTCGCGACAACGAGATATTTGATTCGAGGAACTGCTCTAAGCGTGTATTTTTCATGCAATGTTTGATACCGCACGGCGAATGAGAGAAAAAAAACTCAGCATTTCCCGCAAACTTAGATGCACACGGCAGGTAGCGTCAAAAAGCCGCGTGTGTTATTCCGGTCATAAAATCCAACACGAGGTTATAGTTTGGTTGTAACTGTTAGTGCTAACTTGTTTACACTCGTTGCAATAGTTTGTTTGATACGAATAAAATACGAACTGAATAAACAAAAAGCACTGGTCGCTCACTTACCAAATCTGTACAATCACCAGCAACTAGAGCCGCGTCTTTATTAAGAGGAGACTAAAGCGAATCTGGATCTCAGCGTTTGCAGATGAGAACAGCTCTCAGGTAAACAATGTTCCTCCTTAGATACACAAGTTATTGTTGTCGCGCGTCGCGTACACTGTAATCCACACGTGAGTCTGCGCTCTCACAGGGAGAAAATGAAATCGAAACTGAACTGCAGCAAACTTTAAAAGCAACACTTCACGCTTGTTTTGCCAACACAATGTGGCGTCTCTGCCGTCTACACTCTGACAGTAATGAATATTAATGAAGTTGCACAATAGAGCGCGCTGATTGGTTTGAACCAAGCTTTACTCATGCATTAATGCATCACACTGTAAGACGTAATAAGAACACTCAGGCACAGACGTCCAGTCTGCACGCTGGAATACAACGCTATTATCTCATGACCGTGACGCAGCTTCAAAAATTAGTTTCAAACCGGAAGTACGAATTTGCTTGAAATAACGCAAAAACAACCAATTTACACTTTTTGGTGAAATATAGGTGTCCTAATAGTGTTTTTAGCAGTGTGGGACACATATACGACTGTCAACAGCTCAAAACATGTGTTTTGGTGTTTCGTGACCCTTAAACAACCTGTTGGCACACGAGGAGAAATTACAGCATGCTAATATGTGCTAATCTCACTCACAAATGCAAACGATCTCAATCACAACCATTTAGAACCACAGTTTCATATTTCCACATTACAGAGTATGTTTAGCGAAGCAACAAACATTTTAGATTTAAAATATACCATCAACCGTCAATAATATTACCGTTTAATGTCTCCGTTAACAACGAGACAACCTTCTCTCAGCTCAGAAGCAAGTGAACTGAGAGATCGATGAGCGCGCACACGAACGAGTATACACTCTTAAAGTGACAGTACACTTGAACAGGTCTTGAAAGTCATATACAAGTTTGAACTCAAAACGATAAAATAATATATATAATAATATCAAATAAAGTAAATTAAAGTTATACTCAATAGAAAAAAGGATTTTGAGTGAAAATAATATTATCAAAATAACTCTGTTACACGTCCAATAGACAACAATAGGCCAGGCGACATCTAATGTATCTATGATCGCCGCCAACTCTCATTGAAAATGAATGACTTCCGGCTACTTTGACGCTATCGCCGCTTTCGCGTGTAAACGTACAGTAAGGACTCTGAAAGCTAAGTCTGTCTCGCCCCAGCAGCACCTGTGCCTCTCCTTTCCTCCTCTTCTGACCGCCTAGTCATGACGTCATCATATTCTGTCTTGTGATTTATATGTAGGTGACATTTTGTCAGTAAAGGCGATAGTAGATGTTCTTATTTTACAAATTTCTCTTGTGGTTTCTCCAAAAGCAGGTTATTATTTTGATGATTTCATAAAGACACTTCTCTTTGAAGTAATGCGCATTGCTGTTAATATGTCAGCTTCATGTTGACTGTGAATATCTGAATGCCATTGTTTCAGGAATAAAATCTCAGCACGAGCATCGTTTTATCATCTCATGCCGTGACATTCAGACACTAAATGCGGCTTAATGTCCAAACACTTAATGTCTTCACACAAACACTGCAAAAGAAACAAGAAAACTCTTCTGGAGCCATAAAAAGAGATGGAAAAGTAAGGCTGTCATTAAAGCCCAGTGCGTTTATGTTTGACATCAGATCTGCTCATCGCCTGAGGAGAAACTCCATGATCATAAAGCTCAGTCCAATGATCCCAAACTCATGGAAATGTCAGGATATTTTACCCTCCAGAAAGTCATTTTAAGCAGACAAAAAAAATCAAGACCAAAAGAGCTACTTCACAACAATCATAACCTCCAATATCCCCTTTTGATTTTTGCAGAGGCAAGATTTGAAAATGGATCATGGTAGAGCTGCACGATTATGGCTAAAATGAAAATCGCGATTTTTTTGCTTAAAATAAAGATCACGATTCTGTAGATGTAAAATAAAGGAATGGTAAAAACAAACATGGCAAAACATCGATATTACTATTATGTGTAGGTCTACTGGTTTCTATAAATAATTCTATTCTACTTATAATAATTCTGATGTTGAATAATTGTGTTTGAGATATATGCTTGCAATCTGTCATATTAGATCATTTTATTCACTGGTGAAATCAGACATATGCCATTATCAGACTATATTCAACAATATATAGGCGAGAGTAGTTATACAGACATTGTAAACATTTATTTTCATGCACAGCTGTGTGTTCGCTATGAAAGAAAAAACATATCAAATGCTTGCCGTAATCATAACTCTTAAATGCGATATGATCATTTAAATGAAGTGCACACTTTCGGTTTCATTTTGACTGCTAAGTGCTTGTTCATACTCCGCGCGGCTCCCAAACGATCACTCTGTGCCACACAATGACTGTAAAAAATATGGACGACGCGACAGCCCTTTTTCCCATTGAACGCCTTGAGGGCAAAACGCCTGCTTGACGGGCACAAACTGTCGCAAAAGACTGCTGAAATTGGAGCCTTGACATGCGCAGAAGGATTGTCTGATGGAGCCAGAGGAGGAGCCGCGAAAATGAGCAGAGTCGAGCTTCCAATCAAACGCTTTATGTAAAATCAACCACGCCCCCCGAACTTCTCAGCATGCGTTTGCTGTCATATCAACACAAATGGATGTAATAACGTTAACAAATATGAGGGTTTTATATATTCAATCGCGCCAGCTCCAGGCCGCAGCGCATAACTTACTCGCGGCGTCGCGGGCTGATTCCGGCTCGCATGCGGCAGCGCCTGCTCGCTCGGCCGCCGCATCTGGCTCGATTGACTCGGGCTGGAATCGGGCAGTGAGTCCAGGCATCCGGAGTAGGTCCAGCAGAGGTAACATTAGTCAGTCTGAGCTCTAAGAGATAAGTCTCCGGCAGGCGAGAATCTAGCCGGAACTGTGTTTTGCTATCTGGGTGGTTAGGCGTGTATCAGCAAACTAATAAAGCCCGAAAAAAGCCCTGAACTTAGCGAATAAACAGTGTTCCACCAGGATCATGTATGTCAGAAACTATAGTTTACTGCTGAACTCATTTTGTCATGGTAAAATAACACAGAAATCGAATAATAACATTTCAGTCTACTTCAGTCTCTTGCCGAAGCTCAGACGCCGCGCTTTGAGAAACTGTCAATCACAGCTGTCAATCACGATGACACGCCCAGCATTAAATTACTGCTAAAAACAAACGGTTTACAAAAATGAAGATCTGCACCTATTTCAGCACAATAACCAGTGCCTTAATCGACCAGAACCATCTTTCGGGACATTTTATTGCAAGTGTAATATTTTTTTTTATTTGGGCTCAAGTCTCCTTCATTAACACGGAGGAGGCGGGCTTTATGACTTGTACTGCAGCCAGCCCCCAGGGGGCGATCTAACGGCCGAAACCTTTACTCAAACGTAGGCTTGCGGCACACTTGGTGCCACACCAGTGGCACAACAAGGGGGTATGCAGTATATGCGGCGCATAGGGGCGCCACACATGGGGGGGCGCCGTTGTGCCAAAACTATTTTTAAAATTATCCTTATTAAAAGTTTCAAATAATAAAAATAAATAAATATGTTTTGTTAAAAAACATTATTTTGCATTTTAAACGAATATAATATTGTTATTGTTTAATTCAAAATCATTTAACACAATAACATGCAGTCCCACAGCCGAAAGTGTTCATGTAGATGTAACTGTTTAGATTTGTTTTTATTTGTATCAAAATAAACTGTCAAATCATACATAATGTCAAAAGTTATAAGATTAATCTGAAAATTTGTCTTCATTTATTATTAATTAATTAATATAAAATAAGAGGGATCACACAAAATTTGAACCCGCATACCCCTCAGTAAATGTGTAGTTGCGCCCCTGTGCCACACTGAATATTATTTACAACTGTATTACCTGTTACTCGCAACATATGCAGGTTCTGTTCACTGAAGTAGACATGGTGCGTCTATCATTAAGTAGAGCGCGTGCCTGCCCTCTCTGTGATAACAGCTCACGCCACGTGTGATTTCCCGGCCACAAAAACATCATTATATGAAGACAATTATACAATTATACATTATAAAAATTACATTTTTAGGTGAATTATACCTTAAAAACACTGTATGTGACTCATTCAACATCATTTGGAGGTGTCAATGTCACTGAGCAACGTGTGTGAAACAATGAAAAGACTCGTGCAGCCGCCTTTTCTTTCCTCCTGAACTTGAAAATATGATTGGGAAAATCGTAGAAATGCTGGATTAAGATCGTCTACTCTATTGGGTCGAATCGAGATTGCCATCTTTTTACGATTAATTGTGCAGCTCTACTGTAGTTCATGGTTGTTACTCTAATATCCAAGGTTTCTATACTGTAGTTAACACTAATAAAAATAGAGATATACAACATTAAAGAAAACTACTGTACACACACATCTGTATTTATGCTTTTTTATGTCACTTAAGCTCACTTGCCACTTTATTGGGTACACCTGTCCAACTACTCGTTAACACAAATTTCTAATCAGCCAATAATATGACAGCAATGCATTTAGGCATGTAGACATGGTCAAGATGATCTGCTGCAGTTCAAACTCAGAATCAGAATGGGGAATAAAGGGGATTTAAGTGACTTTGAATGTGGCATGGTTGTTGGTGCCTGTGGTTGTTGTGGGTGGTCTGAGTATTTCAGAAACTGCTGATCTACTGGGATTTTCACGCACAACCAACTCTATGGTTTACAGAGAATGGTCTGAAAAAGAGAAAATATCCAGTGAGCGGCAGTTCTGTGGGCGCAAATGTCTTGGTGATGCCAGAGGTCAGAGGAGAATGGCCAGACTGGCTCCAGCTGACAGAAAGGCAACAGTAACTCAAATAAGCACTCGATACAACCGAGCTCTGCAGAAGAGCATCTCTGAACGCACAAAACGTCCAACCTTGACGCAGATGGGCTACAGCAGCAGAAGACCACAACTGGTGCCGCTCCTGTCAGCTAAGAACAGGAAACTGAGGCTACAATTCACACAGACTCACCAAAACTGGACAATAGAAGATTGGAGAAACGTTGCCTGCTCTGATGAGTCTCCATTTCTGCTGACACATTTGGATGGTCGGGTCAGAATTTGGCGTCAACAACATAAAAGCGGTTCATCAATGGTTCAGGCTGCTGCTGGTGGTGTAATGGTGTGGAGGAGGTTTTCTTGGCACACTTTGGGCCCATTAGTACCAGTTGAGCATCGTGTCAACACCACAGCCTACCTGAGTATTGTTGCTGACCATGTTCATCTCTTTTTGACCACAGTGTACTCATCTTCTGATGGCTACTTCCAACAGGTTAACACACCATGTCATAAAGTGCCAATCATCTCAGACTGGCTTCTTTAACATGACAATGAGTTTACTGTACTCAAATGGCCTCCACAGTCACCAGATCTCAATCCAATAGAGCACCTTTGGGATGTGCTGGAATGGTACACTTGCATCATGGATGTGCAGCCGACAAATCTGCAGCAACTGCGTGATGCTATCAATTCAATTCAATTCAGCTTTATTTGTATAGCGCTTTTACAATGTAGATTGTGTCAAAGCAGCTTCACATAAATACTGTAGAGCAAATTCATCGATGGGTAGCTCTACCAATCCCAAACCATGTAAGCCAGAGGCGACAGTGGAGAGTGAAAAAAACCTCACTGACTGGCGAGTGAAGAAAAAAAAAATGAGAGAAACCAGACTCAGTTGGGCACGACAGTTTTAATTTCTCCGCTGGCCAAAAGTCTTGTGTAGAGCTGCAGTCTCAGCGGTGGAGCCTGGAAGCTGGCCTCAGCGAAGACTCGTCTGTCCCTGGAGCATCACTGGTATCAGTCTCGTGTTCTCCACTTCTCCCTGACCGGCGTAGCAGCAGCTCAGGATACGGCCTGGTCCCGGATATGGAAACCTTGGGATCATCACGTCGCTGGTCTTGGATCCATTCAGTGACTCCACATAATCTGAGGACCTCGGGATGAGTATCCCCAAATGAAAATAGAAAATAAAGAGAAAATTTAGCGTAGCTGCTGTTCATAGTGTATATAAGCAAGATGCAGAAACTTGTGTGGAAACCCGCTAAGTGATGCACTGAGTGTATAATTTACTGAACAGATAGGTCTTTAATCTAGTTTTGAACTGGGAGAGTGTGTCTGAGCCTCAGATGTTATCAGGAAGGCTATTCCAGAGTGTAGGAGCCATAAAGGAGAAGGCTCGACCTCCTTTACTCGACTTTGCTATTCTAGGTACCACCAGAAGCCCTGAGTTTTGAGATCTTAAAGAGCGAGTTGGTTTGTAGCGAGACAGAAGGTTGGTTAGATAAACAGGAGCTCGATTATTTAGAGCTTTATAGGTGAGAAGTAATATTTTAAATTCAATACAAAACTTAACAGGCAGCCAGTGTAAGGAGGATAAAATTGGGGTGATATGATCATATTTTTAGACCTGGTAAGAACTCTGGCTGCTGCATTTTGTACTAATGGAAGTTTGTTAATAGAGGATGCTGGGCAGCCAGCAAACAGAGCATTACAGTAATCCAGTCTAGAAGTCATAAAAGCATGGACTAGCTTTTCTGCATCAGAGATAGATAGCATACTTCGTGATTTAGTGATATTTCTCAGATAAAAGAAGGCAGTTTTGTGACATGAGAGATATGATTTCAGAAGTTAAATTGCTGTCTAATATGACACCCAGATCTATTATAGAAGCGCTAACGCTAACTTTGTATCCCTCTAATTGTAGATTGAGTTGCTGTGTACAGTATCATGTCTATATGGAGCAAAATCTCTGAGGAATATTTCCCGTACTTTGTTGAATCTCTGCCATGAAGGATTAAAACAGTTCTTAAGGCAAAAGGGGGTCCAACCGGGTACTAGTAAAGTGTACCTAATAAAGTGGCCGGTAAGTGTATACAGATTTATATATGTTTCATAAGAAATAAAATGCTGTAGAAATACAGTCAACAGTAAAAGACAAAAAAATATATTATTGTTTTACATTCAATAGAGTATGAGGGTAATAAAAGTAAATATAATAAAAATGTGAAATAATAGTTACAAAACTTTGACTTATTTCATCTAGATGCAAAGCTAATGTTTCTTGATGTATTAAATAATGTAAAAAACATATTAATAAAGATCATTTGTATTTATAATAGAGGGGTGACACATGGGACAGTTGGTAGCATGATCGATTCACAGCAAGAACGTCACTGGTTCTAGGCTCGGCTGGGTCATTTGGCATTTCTGTGTGGAGTTTGCATGTTCTCCCCGTGTTGGCGTGGGTTTCCTCTGAGTGCTCCGGTTTCCCCCACAGTCCAAACTCATGCGCTATAGGGGAATTGAACAAAAGAAATTTTCCGTAGTGTGTGTGTGTGAATGAGTGTGAATGAGTGTGTATGGGTATTTCTCACTGTTGAGTTGTGGCTGGAAGGGCATCCGCTGCATAAAACATATGCTGGATTAGTTTGCGGTTCATTTCGCTGCGGCGACTCCTGATTAATAAAGGGACTAAGCCGAAAATAAAATAAATGAATGAATTTATTTATTATAAATTTAACCATGTCTATATCTATTAATATAAAAAAAAAGATATATAAACAAAAATAAAAATATATAATATATAATATAATAAATAATAATAATAAAAATTACAAGATAATAATAGAAAAGATACATTTGAGATTTCATATTAGTATATTATATTATTAATATAATATATATATATATATATATATATATATATATATATATATATATATATATATATATATATATATATATATAGTTTTAAGATATTGTATTTGTTTAAATATTTGAAAAAACTAAAATAAATAATTCTCAGACTAGTAATAAAAACCACAAAAAGTATTTGTAAATTGTATATGTATATTTTGTCTTTTTTTAATGTGATCAATCCTATTAAATTAATCTAAAATGTCAAATAGAAACAATAAAAATTATAAATTAGATAAATATATATTAAGCCTATTTTGTAAATATTTACCTTTAGTTTTTGTTAATCATATATTGTTTTAGTTTATAATAAAATATAATCCTATACTAGTTTATTATAGTCTAAGTAAAAATATTAATCTTTGCCTTAACTATTATTTTTTTTCAGATTTCTCATTGAATGTTTTACCATTTCAGTTCAATTCAGTTTGTATCATCCTTTTTACTGTGTTGCATTAATACACTGCATTAATGTCATGAGGATTGAAGTACACAAGTTTGAGTATAAGACACATTTATTGAGTCGTGCATGATGCAAGTTTTGTCTTCTGCTTGCTGTTTCATCATATCTGTCGGTTTAAAAAAATATGATAAAATTGAGTGCTTCTCTTGCAGGAGGTCCTGCAGGATCCACTCTGATGTTCTACCGTCTCTCTGTTTTCATTTTTTTAAACTCTTAACTCAACTCAACTTTGTTTCAAACAACCACAATGTTAACCAAAGTGCTGTACAAAAAAACACAAAGTACATGCAAACAGCCCACATACAGATGAAGTCAGAATTATTAGCCCTCTAGTATATTTATTCCACAATTTCTGTTTAACGGAGAGACGATTTTTTCAATACATTTTTAAAAGGTCACAAAACACCAAAACACATGTTTTGAGCTGTTGACAGTCGTATATGTGTCCCACACTGCTAAAAACACTATTAGGACACCTATATTTCACTAAAAAGTGTAAATTGGTTGTTTTTGCGTTATTTTAAGCAAATTCGTACTTCCTGTTTGAAGCTGCGTCACGGTCATGACATAATAGCGTTGTATTCCAGCGTGCAGACTGGACGTCTGTGCCAGAGTGTGTCTTATTACGTCTTACAGTGTGATGCATTAATGCATGAGTAAAGCTTGGTTCAAACCAATCAGCGCGCTCTATTGTGCAACTTCATTAATATTCATTACTGTCAAAGTGTAGACGACAGAGACGCCACGTTGTGTTGGCAAAACAAGCGTGAAGTGTTGCTTTTATAGTTTGCTGCAGTTAAGTTTTGTTTTCATTTTCTCTCTGTGAGAGCTCAGAGTCACGTGTGGATTAACAGTGTACGCGACGCTCGACAACAATAACTTACATGTCTAAGGAGGAACATTGTTTACCTGAGAGCTGTTCTCATCTGCAAACGCTGAGATCCGGATTCGCTTGTAGTCTTCTCTTAATAAAGATGCGGCTCTAGTTGCTGGTGATTGTCCTGTCTCTACAGATTTGGTAAGTGAGTGACCAGTGCTCTTTGTTTATTCAGTTTGTTCGTATCGAATTAAGTTAACCATTGCACCGAGTGTAAACATGTTAGCACCTCAACCAAACTTTACCTCGTGTAGGATTTTCACCGCATTTTGTGACCGGAATAACACACGCGGCTTTCTGACGCTACCTGCCATGTGCATCTAAGTTTGCGGGAAATGCAGAGTTTTTTTTCTCTCATTCGCTGTGCGGTATCAAACATGGCATGAAAAATACACGCTTAGAGCAGTTACCCGAATTAAATATCTTGTTGTCGCGAGGGACATGAATGAATTCCCTGAATGAAAGAGCCAAACTGCAGTTAAAGTCCAACATTTAATAATTTGGCAAATAATTCGACTACAGATGTCCATCTAAACACAGTCACTTTCTCCCGTGTGTGTGTGTGTGTGTGTGTGTGTGTGTGTGTGTGTGTGTGTGTGTGTGTGTGTGTGTGTGTGTGTGTGTGTTTTGACTCTGAAAGTCAGCACGCCCAAATAGACACTCCCACACCAAGCCTCTTTTCTTCCTCCGACACTCCCCCCTAAACAGAGCTGGACACGCCCACTTTTCTGACTTTTTCCAAAGTAGAGGTGTGAAAACACCCTGCTGAAACGAGGGGGTTTCATGGCCCTTCAATCATAATAGTTTTAATTACTAATTTCTAAAATAACTGATTTATTTTATCTTTGCCATGATGACAGTCAATAATATTTGACTAGATATTTTTCAAGACACTTCTATACAGCTTAAAGTGACAATTAAAGGCTTAACTAGGTTAATTAGTTTAATTAGGCAAGTGAAGGTAATTAGGCAAGTCAGTAGGTGCGTTCGACGTAAAAGCAGGGCTGCAATCAAGGAGATTAGCTAAGCGCAGTCGGGGGCGGAGTTGAAATGTTAATGCTGTTCCAGTTCTTGTTTGAATATGCTAAAACGGTGGGTATAAAACTTTCCAATAAAAATAACATGAAGTTTATACAAAAACTTATATATACATAATTATTTTCTTTATTCTTTATTTCCACCTGAAAATACTCATCCTGAGGCACCAAGAAGTTATGCAGCACCATTGAAGCGATCCAAGACCTGAGAAGAAATGATGCCAAGGTATTCATAAATCTGGACCAGCTGACGCAGTGACAGATGAGTCTCCACATTGATTGCGTGGGCCAGCCTGAACACCCACCAGTCATTCCCAAAATAAGTAAGCTACACTTTCAGTAGACATTTCACAGAAAGAGCATATTGGTGTTACGTTTAAATTTCTGTATAAACGGTTTGACAGGACAACAATTATTTTATTAGTTTGTCATTCATTAATTTTCTTTTCGGCTTAGTCCCTTTATTAATTTGGGATCGCCACAGCGGAATGAGCCGCCAACTTATCCAGCTTATCCAGTTTTTTACGCAGCAGGTACCCTTCCAGCCACAACCCATCACTGGGAAACAATTTAGCTTACCCAATCCACCTGTACCACATGTCTTTGGACCAAGATTATTACAGTTAACAAAAACGAAAACTAAAATGTAAAATAATTGTCGTTAACTGAAATAAAAAAAGTTTTTAAAACCTAGAACTAACTGAAACTGTATTGTGTACATGCAAATCTAACTGTAATTAACTACAATTATAGCAAAAACCTCCTTCATCTTCGTATTTGTAAATGTATTTAATACATAATCTTACTGTAAGCCGTTTAGAAGTAAATCTAATTCGCGCTGCAGGTGTTTGACCCGTACGGCACCTCAGAGTCTGTAGTCCTGCTGCTATTGGCCAGATCGAGCCGTTCCTCCTCCAGTCAGTCCTCGATTTTGCTCCCGCAACAAAAACAACGAGTGGACATGACAGCAGCATGGCGGCAGTATCACAGGCACTTGAAAATATTACTTTAACACATTTGTGCTCAATAATAGGTTTTATTTCTGTATCGTGATCGCGAATGAATCTTTTTAACCAGATCTTTTGGGTGAACTGTTTAAATAAGTTCACCAAAACGAACTAAATCATTTAAAACGATTCTTTTTAACAAGCCTAATACACCCCTATGGCTCTAAATAATTTAATATATACTCTCATTCAGTTATTAGAACAGTAATGTTCTAGGAGTTCAAAAGTAATGTTCAATGAGATCAAATTTGAGAAGCGGTGAACCGATAATACTGCGTATGCGTATGCGATTCAGTGAACCAAACACAAACAGTACATGGCAGTCTGCTGTGACTAAACTAAACTTGAACAACAGCACCGTGGGTAAACCGAGGGCTTAAATGAGAGGGTCTGGTGAAAAATGTAAGTTTATTTCATAACAGACATTTGTAATGGTATTATTATAAGTGAATCATGATTCAGTTAGGTTGCAAAACTTTACTGCAGACATTAGCCCCTTTCACACATACAGACCTTCCGGAAAATTGCCGGCAATTTTCCAGAAAGGTTGTTTGTGTGAACAGGTCCTTTTTGAAAATACCGGTAAATTCGTTCTGGCTATTTTCCGGAAAGAGAAGTTGTAACATTACCGGCAATTTGCCGGAATGCTGCGCTGTGTGAACGCAGAAGGAAGATTGCCGTAATAAGCGCGTGCACGTCTAGAACGTGCTGATGTGAGACGTCTGCTTTAGCCAATTACAACAGTTAATGCCAACTGTGTAAATAATCATCAATGAGATGCTTATCATAAGCCGTTGTTTGTTTACCTTCAAGCTTTGCGTGTGCCTGTGAAACAGCCTGTGAGCGCCTGCACACGCACATATTATGAACATCTCAACATGCGAAAGTGATCCTGCGAAAGTTGTTCACAATATTGATCATCCACAGAGTTTGTAATTCAGCCGAATGTTTACAAATACAAGCGCAGCCGTTTAAAGCTCATTTGTGGTGAATGATGTCAGAATTTACCGGTATTTTGGAATGGATGTGTGAATGCTCATTTCCGGAAAATTTCCGTAACGTCCTCGCCTGTGTGAAAGGCGCTTTTTTGAATATACTTGTAAAGTCGTTCCGGAAATTTTCCAGATACCGGTATCACTATGTGAAAGGTGCAATTTTTCAGATCATGGTGATGTTTTAATGACTGAAATTACTATTGCTGATGACATAATGTTGAGTCCTAACATCCGCGTTAAAAATCTGAACTTCCCATCACTACTGTGTGTCTAACCTCAAAAACTGCCTTGCACACATATTGTACTAAGGGCTGGTCTCTTGTAGGCTGCTGTATTTGAATTGATAGTGTTGATGTATCCTCTAAATACAGGTTTCAAAAAAGGTATGGCTGAGTTTTTAAAATACAATATTTATTCTGAGGATTTTGAATCTTGCACCTAACAAATGTCCTTGTTTAAAAAAAAAAACTAAAACTAATTCTGAAACTAAAATTAAATAATTTCAAAATATAAAAACTAATAAAATCAGTAAATCTGCCTCTAAAAACGAATTAAAACAAACTGAATTAGAAAACAAAAAATCAAAACAAAATAGAAACTAAAACTAATAAAAAATCCAAAATTATTATAACCTTGCTTTGGACTGTGGGGGAACCGGAGCACCTGGAGGAAACCCACGTGAACACGGAGAGAACATGCAAACTCCACACAGAAATACCAACTGACCCAGCCAGGGGTCAAACCACCCTTCTTGCTGTGAGGCGATAGCACTAATTACTGCACCACCGCATTGCCTATTATTATTATTATTATTATTATTAATTTAACATTATTATTATTATTATTATTATTATTATTATTATTATCAAAAGTAATGATTTTACCTAATTTGTTAAGAAAATTTTTTACTTACTTAAATTTTTTGTTTTGTTTCTAGTGCAAATATCAAAAAATTCCTAAATCAAGAAGAATTTTCTAAACAAGCAAAACAAATTGTCTTGTTTTGAGAAATATTATCCCACTATTAAGTCAGTTTTTCCTTAAAACAAGCAAAATAATCTGCCAATGGGGTAAGCAAAATAATCTTACGTCAAAAGAAAAAACAAGATTAATTTGCTCACCCCATTGGCAGATTATTTTGCTTGTTTTAGGGAAAAACTGAATTAATATTGGGATGATATTTCTCAAAACAAGGTAATATGTTTAGCTTGTCTAAAAAATGCTTCTTGATATAAGAAATTTTAGATATTTAGACTAGAAAAAAGACAAAAAAATCTAAGCAAGAAAAGCTTTTTTGCAGTGTATAATTTGAGTTGATTGCCTATTTGGTTATTCACTAAAAATAAATCGTTTAAAGGAGCTGAATAAAGTAAATGGTCTCTTTTTTTAAAAAGGTCGAAAATAAACCTGTACAAATTTTATATATATTTATATATATTTTATATATATTTTTATAAACAAATTATTTAACAAATTATTTAACAAAATAATTTTTATAAACAAATTATTTAACAAATTATAAACAAATTATTTTTTATATAAACTTTTATAAACAAATTATTTAACAAAAAAGATGATTACTGTAGTAAAATGTTTGTAGTCTTTTAATAAACGTGATATAAACAAGATAGAGAATGTATAAAAAGTTAATAGTTTGTTTTGAAATTTGTGAGACGGAAGTTGTCTAATAATAAACCCGAAACACAAGTGCTTGTTGTCAGGCGGTGAACTCAGCCAATCGTGTAATATCCGTGTCGCCATCGCAATTCCAGCAGTCGCTCTTCAGATGCTGCACCGGCTGAATCAGTCGTCTGATCTCGGAGCATGTCGCGGCACTTTGATGTGATAGTCACATGGCGTCGACTACAGCATCAAGCTGGACAAAACTTCTATGCTGCATGCATTACATTTATCATCATGCAGTGCTAAGTCAAATTCCAGCGTGGAGATCGGCTGTCTGTACCAGCTAGCTCAACGTGACATCTTTGAGCTTCAGCATTAATTTATGAGAAAGACTTCCAAGTCTTTTCAAACCTCCAATCAGCACGCTCTATTGTGTATGAGGTACAACATCATTAACATGCATGATAGCTTCAAAGACTGTATTTACCTGTTACAGTGTTACAGAGACGCCACGTTGTGTTACTAACCATAATTAAAACAAGTGGAAGAAGAAGAATTGTTCAGAGTCATGAGAGACAATGTCAGTGTTGTGTTTATAAATGTGCTGCAACGAAGGTTTTGTTTGTCATTTCATTGCTACGAGAGTGTGTGGATCACATGTGTGGATTACAGTGCTCTGCTAACATGCCACGTCTCTAACATGCCATGTTTGTATGCTTTTCGCATCTGGAAATGGTGAAATCCGGATTTGCTGCTCGTCTCCTATTAAAAAAGACGCGGCTCCAGTTGGTGTTGATTGTCCTTTCTCTACAGATTTGTATAGTTTTTGATCAGTGTCTTTGTTTGTTTATTCAGGCGGCAATGTTAGTTAGTATTGTCAGCAGTACTCTTTCAGTGTTTAAAGACAGGCCTTAGTCAAACTGATTTCGTTTACAGTATGTTGATATCACTACAATATTATGGACTGAAAGATTCGCTGTAAATGCTGCTCTCCGAATGTAAACATGTAAGGACCACAATCAAACTATTACTGTCATGTACAATTTGACCGGATAGTCCAGTGTTTCTCAACTGGTGGGGTCGCAGGAACATTTTCAGTGGGTTGTGAAGTGTGTGATCAAAAAAACAACAACAAAAGTTTAATTTTTAACTTGTTTAGCTTATAACGGGCTTTTATTTTGAAATGCGCGTGCGACAACCGTAAAGTTTGACATGTGAAATTTCAGGGAAGTACGACTCCGAATATGTAAAGTGTGGATTTACATACATATATATATATATATATATATATATATATATATATATATATATATATATATATATATATATATATATATATATATATATATATATATATATATATATATATATTTTTTTTTTTTAATATATATATTTTGACGACAAAAAAGGCTTAACCTCCGTGTCATGTAATGAGGTGAGCATAAACCCATCTAAATTAAAACGACATTTAGACATTTAGAAACCAAACATCCCAGTTGCAAGGACAAACCTGTGGACTATTTTCTAAGACGACTCCAATAGTTGAGGGCATCTCAAAAGTGCCGAACATATTCATGTTCAAAACAAGTAGAAGTACATCTTACTGTGCTCACCGTGTAGCAAAGGCCAAGAAAGCCCACATAAAAGCAGAAGAGCAAATAACTGCTGATTATTATAAGAATGGTTACGATTATTTTAATAATTTGACTTTAATTTGCTGGTTTCTGTTCAGTTCATCCAGATCAGTGTTAATATTTTATAAACAGTTCAGTTTAGTTATTGGTAACTGAACTTTTCCCTAAACTAACCACTGTTTACAATATTTGGCATTTTTACTCTGTAATATTTCAATAATTTGATCAATTTTGTTAAATGACAGCAGTAACATATTGTTTATTTGTAAGTCTTGGTGCAGGGGTGTAGATTTAGGGTGGACGGTGGGGACGTGTCCCCAACCAAATATTCACCAACTACTGAAATGTCCCCACCAATAATTTAATTCACTTAAAAACATCGCGCTGTCAGTATAAGCCTAGACATGCCGAAAGGGTTAAATCACGTTCTGTCCTCGAGTTGCACCGCCCACAAACACATATGAACATTGTGATTGGCTGTGCCTTTCCCTCCCGTCATGTGACAGGCTGCTTTCAGATCATAGTTTCAGATACAAACAGCGGCAAAACAACTGCGCGGGGCGGAATTTCCCGATGTGTGAGGTGTGTGACACGCACAAGTGCGGATGGAGGTAGCAAAAAAAGGTAAACAAAGAGCTTTTTTCAATGAAAAGTGTAAGTCACATAAATTCAAGTGCTACTGATTGAGTCCATCATGATAATGCTGCTATTGCTTGTGTTTTTCACCGCTTTTACAGTCTAACTTAATGTTAAAGCAGACTGATATAGTCTATGAACAATATTCCCTGAAAACTAACTGCAGAATAAACACCTACATGTAAACGTATGACCCTGCCAGTTCTCCTAATCTCTTAGAGTAACATCTCCAATTTTGATTGAAACAATTTGTCAGAAAAACTACAGCCTGTGCTTCATCTTTTAATAATACTGTGAGACATGTTTAATTTGTACAAAAAATGAACGAAAGTCTTTATTAAACTCTCTCTTTGTCAGTTAATAAACATTGTTTTAACATAACACTTTCAGGCCTGTAGCCAGCTTATTGAAAGGACAGGTTGTTTTCTGAAAAACTGAACCTTTTTGCAGTTATTCACCTGAGGTATAAATAATACATTTTAGTGACATATTAAGAACTAATTTTTGCTGGGTAATCTTGTTGGATAGTTATTATAACTACACTTTTTAATGTACCAAAATTATTTCCTACCATTTTTGTCAAATTGCTTTATTTACACGTTTAAACTGTAAGTTTTATTACAGTTTTATAAATAATAAAAATACTTCGAATTAGAAATTAGAACATTAGATTCTTAGAATAAAGAAATGAAGAGTACAAATGCTAAAACCTCTAAATGATTTGTAAAATGAGCATTTTTCTCAGCCTTGTATATTTATTGTCAGTTATTTCACTTTAAAGACAATGAAAAGAACGTATTTGTCACTATAAAAGTAAAATCACTGAGTCCACACACAGGAGTTGGAGAAAAATGCTAATTTTACAAGAAAATATTAAAAGGCATTTAGAGGTTTTTGCATCTAAACTCTTCAATTATGTAAATATATGTAAATATACAAAAAAAAATACTATTTTTTTTATCATAATTTTCTTTGGGAAATCTGTTAAAACTTGATTTAAATTAAAAACTGAAGCCTATAGGCAATTAACAAAATGGCCGGCGCATTTAACCTTCCTCAGAGAAAATTTATCCATTTGAATAATAAGATAAATTCAAACATAATAATAATAATAATAATAATAATAATCCAACTTTTGGTCTTTCAAACCACCTGACCCCCCTTGGCTACACGCATGACTATTTAATTTAACTTAATAAATTGTAAAAAGAGAGGATAACTTAATAATACATTTTAATAGCAGTTAAATAATAAACAGCAATGTATGTATGTGTATATATATATATATATATATATATATATATATATATATATATATATATATATATTAGGGATGTAACGGTATCAGAATTTCACGGTACGGTAATACCTCGGTATGAATGTCACGGTACGGTATTTATTGAATCATTTACAGGAAAAAACAAAACTTATGAAAATACTCCAAAAAAGTGCCAAAAGTGTCAATGACATACAAATTAGCCATCTATCTGTAAGCTTTGAAACAGGAACTTCAATTTTAATAAAATTTTCAATTTAGTAGTATTGAAAACTCATCACATTCAACATTTAATCACTCACTCACTCACTTAGATAGAGATGGGTTTAAAGGAAAATTATCATATAAATATAATCTGGTAAAAGCTGGTATCTCTGGGTATTTACAATGTCCCCTCCAACAGAAAAAACCCTCTCATTTGGGACTGAGGTTTCTGGGACAGAGAGATATGACTTGGCCCAGGTTGACAGCAGTGGGTAACGTTGTGCATTGTCTTTCCCCCACTTGAGAGGACAAACCATGAGTGAGATAGAGATCTCATGTCTGCATCAATCTGAACAGTGTGCTGTGTTTCTGCAGTCCCCATGACTGATTATTAGTCGTATTCCCCAACTTGCAGGCACGTGCACACACAGGGCTCAACCTGTGCAGTGCACATACCCTTTTTAGTCTTGGATAGAAAGTGCCCTTTTAAAATGATCAAAAGTGCCCCCGCGACGCGACAGACCCTCCGTCCCCGCTTTACAGTACGCGCGCGACAACACAGCTGATAAGAACGCACGCGACAACACCGCTATTCAATACGCGCGCGGCGACAACACCCGCTTTAGGGTTTTCCAGCTCTTTTTGATCCCCGCTTCTAGCAGCACACTCCATTTCCGCATTACTGGATCTGTAGCGACAACAGACCGCAAGGGATTATGGCCAAGCCTGGGCTGATGGGAATTGTAGTTTCCGGTACCTCCCGTTCGCTTCATTCGCCTGAGCAAATTTTCTCAGAAGACCTATAGTTTCACCAAGTCATGCGACTACGGTAATATCGAAAAAAATTAATATTAATACCGTTACATCCCTTATATATATATATATATATATATATATATATATATATATATATATATAAACATAAACAATATTCATTCTTGGCGGGGGTGTGGGGGGTTTGTGTTCACCCATCCCCAGTCCCCACCAATGTCAAGCGCAATCCTACGCCTTTGTCTTGGTGATTTTCTTATGATTTATCTGTCACTAGTTGAGTATGTTAACAAATAAAAACAAATTAATTATAATTCCTAAAATTATAATATAGTTGGTATATAATATATAATATAAATGTGGGTCCCATGGCCAAACCAATTGAGAACCCCTGGGATAGTCTATACACACACGGCTGTCTGACGCTACCTACTGAGTCCATCTAAGTCACAGAGAAATGTGGAGTTTTTTTTTCTCCCATTCGCCGTGCGGTATCAAACATTCCATTAAAATTACACTCTTCCAGCAGTTCCTCGCATCCAATATCTCAGTTGTCACAGGGGGCATGCATGAAATGTTTCTGTATGTAAGTGAAAGTGTCAAACTGCAGTTAAAGTCCACCATTTAAAAATTTGGCAAATAATTCGATTACTGATGTCCATGTAAACCAGGGGTGTCGAAACTCGCTCCTGGAGGGCCGGTGTCCTGCTAAGTTTAGCTCCGACTTGGTTCGACACACCTGCTGGAAGTTTCCAGTATATCTAGTAAGGGCTTGATTACCTGCTTCAGGTGTGTTTGATTAGAATTGGAGCTAAACTCTCCAGGACACCAGCCCTCCAGGATCGAGTTGATGTAAACAGTCACGGTCTTTCTCCCCTGTGTCTGTGTTACTTTTTGCCTCTGTGATAATCAGTATACGTGGCCAAACTGAAAATCCCATTTTATGCAAACCCATTCCTCTTTCCCTACCCTGACACTCTCACCTAAACAGAGATAAACACACACACACTTTCCTGGCTTTTTTCAAACTCTAGGTGTGAAAACACCCTGCTGAGACGAGGGGGGTTTCGTGGCCCTTTAAGGGCCTACTCACACTATGCCATCCGTACCGTGCCCAGGCCCGTTTCCCGGATCGTTTGAGAAGTGCGAGTGTGCTGAATCGGGCTCAAGCATGGTTCACTTGGCCGGCCCTGGCCTGGTTGGAAGATGTGGGCCTGAGCGCGGTTCACTTGGGCTTTGGTGCGGTATGTTCGTAGTGTGAGTGCAAAGCGCGCCAAAGCCCGAAACTGAAAGCGAGACGTGACTTTTAAGGGGTTGTTTCATATGGATTTATTAATCATTCTTACTGTTCAGTGATCGCAAACTGCCGTAGTTTATTGAAGACGCAAACTCCTTACTGCACGACAACTGCACCTTCAGCAGACCTCCTCATTCCTGCAGCACGAGAGCTTTATGATTGTTTATGAGCGCCAAAAGTAGCGGATCTGTTCGGTGAAATATCTGACTGCGTGTCACTGCATCCCTAAGGACTGTTTGGTGAAATATTTGACTGCATGTCACTGCATATCAAACCGTCTGAAACGATATAACTAGAGAAATCTCCACTGTGCTGCTGAGTGAGAGAGCGCTTCTCACTGAACAGCGCAGCAGCGATGACGTAAGCGTGCCGAGGCCCGATTGTAGTGTGAGCGTGGGCCGTCAGGGGAGACAGGAGGGGGGACAAGCGTGCTTTGGCCCGGTTCGAGG
Source organism: Danio rerio (assembly GCF_052040795.2). Lineage (NCBI taxonomy): Eukaryota > Metazoa > Chordata > Actinopteri > Cypriniformes > Danionidae > Danio > Danio rerio. Next base: position 4,310,917 of record NC_141037.1, read on the forward strand.
CAACTGTACCTAGTGTGAGTACGGCCTAAGGGGCTAATAATATTGACCCTAAAACGGATTAAAATAATTAAAAACTGCTTTATTCTTGCTGAAATAAAACAAATAAGATTTTCTCTGAAATAAAAAAACATAGGAAATACTGTGAAAAATTCCTTTCTCTATTAAACATCACAAGTGAAAAACCATAGGAGGGTTAATAATTTTGACGTCAACTGTACATCAACGTACAACACATCATTAAAAGCTAAAGAAAAAAAAAAGTGTGTTTTAGCTCAGCTTTTCTAGTTCTACACGTCTGCTATCAGCATGAACCCGCATGCCCTCAAATGACCTGCTCCATAATGTTCTTTTCGGCAAAAACATGGCAAATTCAGGCAATTGCAACTCATTTGCTAAAAGTGTGATTTGCTGCCTGGAGTTTAGTCTCATGTCTCCTGCTGTTTTCTTCCTGAGCCGCTGCTTTCATCCGTTTCTTGGCTTTTCTCTGCTGTAGATGCTCCGACTGTGAACCGTGAATTCTCTGCTGATGTTGGAGAAATGTGTGTTCATGTTAATCCGACGCTTCACACTGGGGTTAAACAGCGACTGATGGATGAGCGTCAGATGTGGGATCCCCGAGTGCTACAGATCTGGTAGGAAAATATACAATAAGTTCTGTGATGCTTGTAGCATAAAGGCCTGTTCATACACTGTAACAAAAATGCTGGGTTACACAAAATTCTTTTATGTTGTCCCAACACAAAGAGATTAAGGGAAAATTTACAAACATTACACTGCTACTTGCCACAAAACTTAAATTTTAGAGACAAAACATTGTTCTGAGCTCTAAAAGTTTATTAATTTAACCACAAAGCTGACAGAATACACTAACCTGCACATTATTCTGACAAAAGATGAAGACAAACAGCCAAAAACCCAAAGATGACAGAAACTAAAACAGCTGATGGAGTATACACTAACCTGCACATTATTCAGACACAAGATGAAGACAAACAGTCAAAAACACAAAGCTGACAGAAACTAAAACAGCTGATGGAGTATACACTAACCTGCGCATTATTCAGACACTAGATGAAGACAAACAGTCAAAAACACAAAGCTGACAGGAACTAAAACAGCTGATGGAGTATACACTAACCTGCACATTATTCAGACACAAGATGAAGACAAACAGTCAAAAACACAAAGTTGACAGAAACTAAAACAGCTGATGGAGTATACACAAACCTGCGCATTATTCAGACACAAGATGGAGACAAACAGAGGCACAAAGCAGACAGAAACTAAAACAGCTGATGGAGTGTACACTAACCTGCACAATATTCAGACACAAGATGGCGCCAAACAGATGCACAAAGCAGACAGAAACTAAAACAGCTAATGAAGTATACACTAACCTGCACATTATTCAGACACAAGATGGCGCCAAACAGAGGCACAAAGCTGACAGAAACTAAAACAGCTGATGGAGTATACACTAACCTGCACATTATTCAGACACAAGATGGCGCCAAACAGATGCACAAAGCTGACAGAAACTAAAACAGCTGATGGAGTATACACTAACCTGCACAATATTCAGACACAAGATGGCGCCAAACAGATGCACAAAGCTGACAGAAACTAATACAGCTGATGGAGTATACACTAACCTGCGCATTATTCACACACAAGATGGCCCCAAACATCCTGATAAATAAGGGACTAAGCCAAAGTAAAATAAATTAATGAATGTACAAGTGAATTGATATAGTCATAATTTTTTATTTTGTCTGGTGGTGAAACAATGATAATTTTGTAAGTAGTCATTACAAATTGTGTCTCATTTTGTAGATTTTCCTCATATGTGTATTAAGATTTGTGTACTTTACTAAAATTGCACTATCAAGCTGGCTGAAGTAAGCATGTTAATATGAATATTACATACCTTTTATTCTTCTTCTTGTAGTTTTACCAAAACAGAAAGATCAGGTTTGTGCTTTCTTCTGGTACTTGAATGTTGAAATGGTCCTCCTATGAGTTGCCAGTCACTGCAATGGCCCCCAGAAAATTCGAGTGAGACCCCTGCTTTGAATGTCACTGGAATCATAATAAGTTTGCCAAAACCTTGCCAGAACATTCTGATAATGTTCTCTGTCAGCAGTTTTTGTTTTGCTCTGGTTTTGTCTTTTAATCCCAGCATTAATTGATAACAAGGTGTGTGTTGTGTTGAGCGAGTAAAGCGACAGGCTCTTTCCTCCAGTGGATTTGAATAACATTTGAGGCGTGTGTTTTTTCCTCCAACACTCCTGAAGGGAAAGAAACAGCGTCGTCATCTTCAAAAGCAGACACACTTTAAAGACTTGAGCATGTTCTGCTCTGCTTGACTGACTGAGGATATAAAGTGAAGATTCACACCAACACAATTAACACACGTGGAGACGACTGATAGAGTTATTAGTAAATGCATGTTTGTTTGAGACACATTGTGGCACCGATGATAACAGCACCTTCTGCTAAACTACTGATTCTTATAGACGGCCTGCAATTATTTTGGATTTTTAAAAAAAAAGAGTTTGGATTAAAGTGCAATGTTTTTATTGACATTTACAGATTTTCATTCATTTATTTTCCTTCGGCTTAGTATCTATTCCAACTATACCAGCATATGTTTTACACAGCTGCCCTTCCAGCTGCAACCCAGTACTGGGAAACACCACACACATACTCATACACTACGGCTAATTTAGTTTATCAATTCCCCTATAGCGCATGTGTGTAGACTTTGGGGGAAACCGGAGCACCCGGAGGAACCCCATGCCAACACAGAGAGAACATGCAAACTCCACACAGAAATGCTAACTGGTCCATCTGGGACTCAAACCAGCGACCTTCTTGCTATGAGGCCACAGTGCTAACCACTGATACAACCTGAATGAATAATAATAATAATATGTATGTATGTATGTATGCATGTATGCATGTATGTATGTATGTATGTATATATATATATATATATATATATATATATATATATATATATATATATATATATATATATATATATATAGATGTGTGTATGTATGTATGCATGTATGCATGTATGTATGTATGTATGTATATATATATATATATATATATATATATATATATATATATATATATATATATATATATATATAAATAATATTATTTATTTATATATATATATATATATATATATATATATATATATATATATATATATATATATATATATATAAATAATATTATTTATTTATATATATATATATATATATATATATATATATATATATATATATTTTTTTTTTTATTTATTTATATATATTTATTTATATATATATATATATATATATATATATATATATATATATATATATATATATATATAGATGTGTGTGTGTGTGTGTGTGTGTGTGTGTATATATATATATATATATATATATATATATATATATATATATATATATATATATATATATAAATAATATTATTTATATATATATATATATATATATATATATATATATATATATATATTTAAAAATAATATTTTATATATATTTAAAAATAATATTATATATATATATATATATATATATATATATATATATATATATATATATATATATATATATATTTATTTATATATATATATATATATATTTATTTATTTATATATATTTATATATATTTATTTATTTATATATATTTATATATATTTATTTATTTATATATATTTATATATATATATATATATATATATATATATATATATATATATATATATATATATATATATATATATATATATATATATATATATATATATATATATATATATATATAAAGAGAGAGAGGATTGTGACCAAGAAATAATAATAAACAATAATAAAGTCTCGAGGTATATTTTTCAAATTTGAGAAAAAACAGAAGTTACAATTTAAGGGTAAATTCAATACATTTATCATGTTTTGGGAAAAAATATCTAAAATATTGAGAATTAACTCATTCCAGAATTGGGGCAAGGAATTAATAAAAGAAAGCCATCACGAGATTGAACTAGTAAAATTTTGAGAAAAAT